>NC_050448.1:124799434-124973239 GCF_903995425.1 Onychomys torridus
GAGAAATCTTGGATTCTGAGTTCTACAAACATACTCAGACTTCTGAGGACCAGAGGCTTGTTTTATTGCTGTGTCCTTCACCTGTGACCAAAGGAAGTGGTCACGTTCATCAGAAATTTGTAGCGGATGGCAGAGCAGCAAGGATCAATAGGTTAATATTTATAAACCACAATTCAGGTGATTTAAAGTCTAGAGATGCATAAAATAAACATTATGCTAATGATGCCCTATTGATCATAAAAAAATTACTTTGCTCCAGGGTAACACCTTCCGTTTGTTCTCTAAGATATATGCATGTTAGTCTCCAATAGATATTAAGTCATAGTGCTAATTATCATGTAATAACCTTAAGACTAATGTGGAAGCAAAGACCTTAGTACACTTTCTGGAGAGATTATGATTATTTATTATTATCAAAGCTTTGTACATGAGGCATAGGGAACAAGAAAACTACCAGTGATGCTCTGTCAGAGATGAAAAAGCATTAATGAAATTAGCACAATGCATTCTCTTTTTGTAAAGATTTCTTTTCTATTTTAATTATGTACATATGTAATAAGTATGTCTGTGTGTGACTGTGCATGTGAGTGTAGGTGCTTGAAGTTTCCAGAAGAGAGCATTGGATGCTATGTAGCCAGAGTTACAGACAATTGTGAGCTACACATGCAATTAAGAACCTAACTCAGGCCCTCAGTAAGAATAGTACATGCACTTAACTGCTGAGCTATGTCACCAACCTCTATGCTCTCTTGCCCTAGGAGTGTGTGTGTGTGTGTGTGTGTGTGTTAGAGATTTTATAAATATAGTTCATTATAGATATAATTTAATTGCATTACCAATTCATTTTCTGTTTTCTATTTTTTAAAGATTTATTTATTTACTATGTATACAGTGTTCTGTCTGCATGTGTGTCTGCAGGTCAGAAGAGGGCAGGTGGTTGAAAGCTACCATGTGGTTGCTGGGAATTGAAATCAGGACCTTTGAAAAAACAACCAGTGTTCTCAGTCTCTGAGCCATCTTTTCAGCCCCTGTTTTCATTTTTACATGTGATTTGCTGCCTATGACAACTGAATGCCATGTAAAGATATATAAGATGGTAAGAGAATGGCTATTCCCCACCCTGTCAATGGCATCAGCATTCTTCTAGTCATCCAGATTCGAGTGATTTAAAAGAGAAGAACCTCTATCCCAGGCTCTGGCATTTGAACACTCAGTGGTGCTGTTTGGTAGAAGTTTAGGATTGTGACCTTGCTGTAGAAGTAGGTCACTGGGGACTGGTTTTGGATGTTTACCATCTTACCTTTGTGTGAGATGTGAGTTCTCATCTTAATATTCCTGTGACCATGCCTTCTGCTTGTACTGTGCTTCCCAGCCTTTGGAAGCTTAAGGTCAAATTAACCTGTAGTTGGAGAGCTTCTCTTCAGCCCCCGCCAAGCCCTATTAGTCCAACAACCCACTTATAAAATAAACACACAGACATTCATATTATTTAAACTGCTTGGCCATTAGCTCAGACCTACCATTGTCTAGCTCTTACTCTTATATTTAGCCCATTTCTATTAATCTATACTTTGCCACATGGCTCGTGGCTTACCGGTGTCTTTACGTATTGCTTCTCATGGCAGCGGCTGGCAGTGTCTCTCCCCAGCCTTCCACTTCCCATAATCCTCTTCTCTCTTATCCCGCCTATACTTCCTGCCTGGCCACTGGCCAATCAGTATTTTATTGATACAGAATGATATCCACAGCACTTCCCCTTTTCTTTTTCTTTTTTTAAAGGAAGACTTTAACTTTTACATAATAAAATTACATATAACAAAACAATTATCAAGCAAGAATTATAGTTACAATATCTAGTCTATTTGTTTTGGCAAAATTAAACAAAATATTTTATCTATCCTATATTTGTGAGTCTAAGGTTTTTATATCTAACTTATCTTTTATCATAACTGAGGAAATTATAACTATCTAGTCTTCAACCACATCAAAGACCTCAGAAGGATATAACATTACCTGAGAAATGGGAGAAGGATGCAAGCAACTTTCAGGAGTCTTGCAGGGTAGACAGAGACAGCTGGCAGCCTGAACAGTCACCTAATGTTCCTTTGTAAAGTTGGGGCATTTGTCTTTATCCCACAGGGCTAGAGTCTCTCGGTCACTTCTCTCAGTGTCCTGTAGAATTTCTGGCAGTTTCCTCTGTGAATCAGGTACCTGAAGGACCATTTTATCAAAAAAAGTTTAGAGGTCACCTTTCGATGGGTCCTGCATGTCCAGTCGATCAAGCAGTCCAGGCAAGAACAGTTTCTTGCCCAAATGGCTATTTTTGCCAAGGTGAAGATAAGATATGAAGTGTCTTCAATGCCCATCCTCCTCTCTGAAGTAAATTGGTATTGTCAGGAGCAGACATGTCTCATTGTCCAGAAAGTCTAAATTTTAAAAATATTTTAAATGCCATATTCTGTAGGTCTTTGAAGTATTTGAAGATTACCTATCTATCTGAAATATCTCTATGTATACCTAGAAGACTTAACTAACATGGCTATGAGTATGATTACCATAGATGATTAATTATTAATCTATTTTTAATTATACATTACAATTTTAAATGAGCTATATAAACATAATACCTTAAACAAGAGTAGAAATATACTCACAGTATAACAAAATTAACTTTAAGTTTGTATCAATAGACTAAAATCTATACCAATGCAAAACATTTTAAACAAGTTGTTGCTCTTTAGAAGTAAGTTTCTTAATCTACTTTTTTTCTTATTATATCTATATCATATCCCCTTTTCTTCTTTAGAAAGAGATAGCATTTATAATCAACCTGCTTTAAATAAAAATACTGTTTTTTCTGTACCACACCAGAGGGCTCTTCTGATTTGGGACACAAAAATATCTTAACCTTTTCTTTTAGCAATATGTTTGGGTTTAGAGAAGGAGTGAGCCAATTCCATCTCCAAAGCCAGCTTGATAATTTTGGGAAATTGGGCGTATTTTCTCTTACTACTTCCTGCTGGAGGGGGGCGCTGTATCTTATGGGGACACAAGGAAAATTTTTGGATTATGGAGTAGTCTGTGAGGGTGAACCTCTGAGCCAGTTGCCTTGAAACCATTCTGGATGTTGGATCATCTGGGCCATTGTGACACTGGAGACTTTTCAGGTGGTCTTGGCTGATCAAACCTGGTGTATCTTAATCTGGAACAAACCCACAGCCTCTGGCTTTCTGTGGAAACAAAAGCAGAGACTCTTTTCCAAAGCAACATATCATTATATCCAAATTTTGAATTCAAGGTTCCTTTAAAATTTACATATTTATTTAACTCAACAGCTTTTATGATCAAATCTTTTTCTACAGTTAAAAATCCCAAAGACAACACAAACCAGATTCTCTGTGTAATATCCATCTTTGTAAGACTGAAACGCCGCCTCTGTGGCTGCTGGCTCCGCCCACCTCAGCTTCCCAACATGGCTGTGGTAGTTTACCACCAGCTCTGGGTCTGGAGCCATGTGTACCATCAACTATCCAAAGCAGTTCTATCAAAGTAGTGCATAGCCCAGAAACCTTAAAAAAAACAAAAAACAAAAAACAAAAAAAAAAAAACCCAAAAAACTAGCAAAGACTAAATTTACCATGCAGCAGAGTAAAGTGCCGCTTGTAGACTCCTCATTCCTGCCACACTGCAGGTCAGACACACACACACACACACACACACACACACACACACACACGCCAGGAACCCGCCATAGTAGCTCAAACAGGCAGGCTGCTGCTAACTTGAGAGAGACAACTAGGAAGCTGTTTTTAGCTCTGTTTTAGAATCTTTTTTCTCAGGTTTTAGGTGGAAACTCTAGCCAACTTGTAGGGCACCATTTGTAGTTAGAGTTTTCCTGCCTGGCCCAGAGTCAGGACAAATCTCTCTCACCCACCAGGCTCATAGATGCTCAGACCCAACCAAGTAAACACACAGAAACTTATATTGCTTACAAACTATATGGCATGGTAGGCTTCTTGTTATCTACTTCTTCTATCTTAAATTAACCCATTTCTATTAATCTATACTTTGCCATATGGCTCATGCTTACCATTACCTTACATCTTCCTTGTCATGGTCAAGGCTGGCAGAATCTCTCTCCAGCCTTTTACCTCCCAGAATTCTCTTCTCTCTTGTCCTGCCTATACTTCCTGCCTTGCCACTGGCCAATCAGAATTTTATTTACATAGAGCGATATCCACAGCATTAACCCTCTTATAAGTTGCCTTGGTCATGGTGTTTTATCACAGCAATATAAAAATAACTGGTGCAACCATATTTTAATCCTTGTTGTTCATTACCTTGAATCAATTATCTATTCCACATAGTCCAAAATTAAAACATCTTTCATGGCAACCATTTCTTCTTATTTCCACTACCTTGAGTCTCCTTTTCTTCATTGTTGTCATATTTACCTTCCTATTATGCTCACACCTTTCTTCTCTTCAGCAGCCATTTTGATACTGTCTCTGGCTTAAAGCCTTCTGTGGCTGCATCTTCCCCTCCAGCTAACTATAAATCTAGCATTGCAGTTTCTCTGTTTGCCCACCATAGTCCTAAATGGTGACTAAGAACACAAATTATATAGTGGATAACTGAGCCAAATTTCACTTATGTTTCTAACTCTGTTCCCTTTTGTTTCTTTTTTTCCCCACTATGGATTGAATTGGGGAACTTGTACATGTAGGGCAGATGCTCTACCACTGAACTTTCCCCCATTACCTCAATTCTGCTCTTTCTAGAACCTAAGATTACTGGCCATCTTGGAAGCCATCATCAGGTTCCAAGGAAGTATGAATGACACAATTGATTCAAGCTGATACTTATTAAACCTCTGTTGCATGACAGGAACTCTCCAAAGATTGATAGTGAAACAATAAATGAGACTTCCTAGGAGAAGAGGTTGGAGAGATGGCTCAGCAGTTGAGAGCATTTGCTGCTCTTGCAGAAGGCTCTCATTTTCAACACCTACATGTGGCTCATAGCCATCTGTAACTCCAGTTCCAAGGGATCTGGCACCCTGTTCTAGTCTCTGTGGGTACCAGATACCCACTTGGTACAACATACATACATTCATGAGGGTACACACATACTTATAAAATTTAGAAATGGATAACTATCAAATGCTACAAGCATATACATACATTTGAAAAATGATACCCTCTTCTCCAGTAACCATTTAGTCAATAGGCCCTCATGGAGGGATGGGATCTCATAGACCCCTCCATAGGCATGATAAAATGTCAACAGGCCAGGTCCTGTGCAGGTAACTACAGATACAGAAAGCTCATGAGTGTAATCGCCATCTCATGCCCAGAAAACAGCTTGTCACACCACTCCCTTCCATTCTCTGGCTCTTGCGCTCTTTCTACCATAGTCTTCTAAGATGTTCTCTGGGCCTTAGAGGGAGTAACAGATTTGCCCCACTACAAGCAATTACTTTTAAAGTGAACTTCCATTTTATTTTACTTGTATTTTTACAAAAAAAAGTGAAAATTAGTACAGAAAAAAATGTTCACACCCAGTTATTCCTACCATTAATATTTTACACTGAGACATTAACTAAAACTGAAGGTTTATTTGGATGTATTTATTTCTTTTCAGTGACTTTTTCATTCCAATTCAAGGACTCTATCCAGGAAAATATATTACATCTAGCTGTCATTTGTCCCTTTATGAGTTTCCACTGTAACTGGTTCTCACATGTTCTTTGCTGACAATGACTTCAAAAGTTAATTGGATGCTACATAGACACAAACACTATGAAGAAAGATAAGGTCCAGTAAAGAGATAGGAGGAAAGGAAGCTGCTGGCCCATATAAGCTGGCTGAGGATGTAATTTTTTGAGATTATATTTGAATTCAAACTAGAATTAATAGATCAAGGTATACTATTGTCCATGAAAAATGTTCAGGTCTTAAAAATGGCAGTAGAGGATCTAAGTTGAAGCCCTGCTGGGTTTCACACATATTAAGGGAGCTAGCTGGTACTGATGGGATTAAACTGGGACCAGTAGCCAATGCAATCATGTGGAAAGGAGCACAGGTTTCAGTCTGAACTAAGTGGGAAACTCTTGGAGCACTTTGAGAAGATGAGTACAATCTGATGTAATGTTTAAAATGGAGAGCACATGTTATTTTGTACCATAGCATCATCACAATAGCTTTGATGACTCGTTACCTGCATCACCTCCTTCATGTTCCATGCTCAGGCCTTTATTAATATTCCCTTTGTAAGATGTCAAAGTATTATCCACTCTCAAAGCCTCCATATCAATATTATCCAATCTCAGTTGATCTTAAACCTCACCATTGTAGGACTATGTTCTCCCAAATCCTTTAAAGTGCCATGTTTTTTTCATTTGTATTAATTTGGAAAATATGATTATGATGACTCTTAATATGTTGATGTTTATAATTGGTTGGACTTGGTATTAACTTGAAACTAGACTTCCTCTGCATATTGTCATTTACTAGTTCATTTTTTATTCATTACTATGATTATATATCAGAGGCAAAGGTTTTTATAAAGATGAGAGTTTATTTAACTCCCAAGTTTGGAGATGAAGAATCCAGACAGCACACTGCCAGTTCCAATGAAGGTGGTTCTTGCTGCATCCCATCATGGTGGTGACCTCCTGTAAGGAACTTACACAGGGAGAGCTCGCATGGTGAGACAGAAAGCCACAGTCGGAGGAGGGCTGGTCTTATGCTATAATAGTTTTGAGAAATAACCATGTGGCCCATGAAAATTAGTTTAATCCTTGAAAGGACATAACCTGTTTCTCTGGATCCCAGCTTTTCAAAATGCTATCTTAACTTTAACTCTAACTTTTTAACATTACCACACAGTTATTCCTGTAAAATCACCAGAGTCGGCATCATGCGTCAAATCATGATTGCTAATAGACTCAGAAGATTCCTATAGCAGAAATGTAATTTTACCTTTAACCCTAGAAGGTTTCCCAGAAAATGAGTCTAAAATAACTATGGTAACTGTTTTTAAACAAAACAAAACAACCTAGAAGTAGGTATTATGTGATAGGAAAAGGAATTGATCTTTGATACTTTTCTTCATTTTTTTTTCTTTTTGTTCTTTTTTGAAGTTTTTCTTTTAAAATGTCTCCTTATTAAGAAACTTTTTTATTTCTTTTACATACCACCACAGATTCCATTCTCATCCCTCCTCCTGATCCCCCCCAGCCTTCCTCCCCTAACCAACCCCCTCATCTCCTCCTCTGATAAGGTGATAAGGTAAGGTCTCCCATGCGGAATGAGCAAAGCAGTTGAGGCAGGTCCAAGCCCCTCCCCCTGCATCAAGGCTGTGCAAGGTGTCCCATAAGTAATGGGCTCCAAAAAGCCAGCTCATGTACCAGTAGATCCTGACCCCACTGCCAGGGGCATCTTAAACAGACAAAGCTATACAACTGTCTCTCTTATGCAGAGGGCCTAGTTCAGTCCCATGCAGGCTTACAGCTGTTGGTCTAGAGTTCATGAGTTTCCACTAGCTTGGTTCGGTTGTCTCTGTAGATTTCTCCATCATGATCTTGATGCACATAGCTCATAGAATTCCTCTTCCCTCTCTTTGACTGGATTCCTGGAGCTCAGTCGGTACCTGGCTGTGGATCTCTGCATCTGTTTCCATCAGTGACTGGATGAAGGTTCTATGATGACCGTTAAGGTATTTACTAATCTGATTACTGGGGTAAGTCAGTTCAGTCACCCTCTCCACTATTGCTAGTAGTCTAAGCTGGGGTCATCCTTGTGAATTCCTGGGAGCTTCCCTAGCTCCAGGTTTCTCCCTATCCCCATGATGTCTCCCTCTATCAAGATATCTCTTTCATTGCTCTTCTACTCTGTCCCTGTTCTAGCTCAACTATCCTCTTCCCTTATGTTCTCATCCCCTATCCCTACCCTCTAATACCCCTTATCACCCCCAGTTTACTCAGGAGATATCATCTATTTCCCCTTCCCAAGGCAATCCACGCATTTCAGCCAACTAAAAAGTATGCTGGCTGATGCCCCTATAGTCAAAAATAGGCCAACAAGGAAAAAATATAACATATTTATTAGATGAAAACTTTATACAACATGAGAACCTCTGTAATGAAGATCTGAAGACCCAGAATTAACACTCCATTGCTATGATCTGGATCAGCCACTCAGGGAGAGATATGGAGAATTGCAAAGACAATAGTTCTATGTTCTCATATGAACAGCCTAAGTGGGCAAACCCAGGATGGCCTGGGATTTAGAATTTTCTTGAACCCTCAGTTTTCATATTTCTTCTTTGAGCCAAGAGGACAGGATCTTCCTGGAATTAAAGTCTTAATTTCTTTATGACCAACCTTTTCAGAGAAAAATCGAGGATGTTAAAGTAGTATTTGTAGGTTTTATGGCTTGTCTTTGGGGAAAGGGGTTCTGGATCCTGCTACGTGCTTTGGGGAACATGACCTTCTATGGTTGGCTACATTGAGGGAAGAGGGATATGCAGCAAAAGGAAGAAGGTCAGAGAGAAACTTTTCTTCTTAGACTACTCCTAATCTCTACTGGGGGGGGGGCATCTTTTGAATCTCAATAGTTTGATTATGTAGTCAGACCTGGGAAAGTTAGGCTGTTATTTCCCCAAATCTCATTGCACAGTGTAGAAAGGAGCCATTGTAAGTCACAACTGATAACAATCTTGCTTTATAACAGTTGCAAAGCCTCCCAAATTTCAGGCCTGACCTCCAGGAACATCAAACAGCCAAAGGCAGCTATGAAATAAATGCTAACACCAGGCACTTACTTCCAAAGCTCATTTATTACTTGCAGTAAGTGTTCAGATTATAATGACTTTTTCACCTGTCTCAAATAAAATATTGACAAGAAGCCTAAAGTTACATTAATAAATGCCTGATGAAGTTGTTTCTTAGCATGGCCTATCTATTATTCTCGCAGCTAATCATGGAGGTGATAATTTTCCATATAGGACATATGAATTTCTTGCTATATCCCTTGCAATAGCTCTAAGATGACCCTTCCGTTAGTCTTCTTCTAAAGATGAGGAAACTGAGTGAGTATTTTTCAGTGACAACTTATTCTATAAGTCAAACTTCAGTCAGGAAATAAGGAATAACAATAATAGTAATACAATTAATACAATATGAGAGCAAAGCTAAATATTTATAACAAGAAATTATAAATCATACTAAATAAATCAAACATCAATACAGTGACACATGAAATGTATGTTTTTCCTTTTACAAATCTATGTGTTCAGAATGTCAATGTCCATGGAAATCTCTGCCATGTTAGTGAAGAAAGGACAACTGGCTCTTCTTTCTTTTGGTGTTATCCTGTCAAGAAACTTGACAAGAAAGGGCTACAGGGCTGTTTCTCCTATTCTGGTCTTCTCAAAGCACTTGGGGGTGCTTAGACACATGGATCCCAAGGGCTCAAATGAACTCCTCTGATCTTGGTGACACATCGGTGAAAAGTAAACAAGATAAAGGTGTGGATTCAGCCTGAATAATTTATTATTGTATTGTCTACCTCTCTTATTAGTATAGAAGGGCCTCTTTATTCTATTTTAACCCTTTACAGCCCATTAAGGTCCTCATCTAGATGATTATCTTTTCTGGTGTCTTTCCCAGCTCCCACAGTCAAAATTCCTGAATTACTTTAATACTGCCATTTCTTCACTGAGTAGCCCCTGGGTGCCCTTGATCTTTCTTTGAAGGGAGCAAGTTCATGAACCAATTCAAACTCTTTTGCAAATAGCTGTTTATGTCCATATAGTCCCAAGAAATTTCCATCAAAAGTTGAGTTTTCTTCATTCGTTAATTCATCCATCTTTTCACTCAACAGCTATTGTTTTTGCAACTGTTATACATCAATAATTGTGATAATTTCTATAGACACAATAGTGAATAAGGGAGACATAATTTAACTTCATGAATTTTTCTTAACAGCTGAAGTTTATGATAATAAATATAACCTCTATGAGAAATTTATTGATTGTAACGAACCAAATTATAGATGAGTTCAGTGTGTAATAAAACTTATAAACTTGTTGAGTCCAGGAAGTTGGGAAGGTTTCTTAAGGAAATGGTTTGTAATCTCTAAACTGAAGATAAATCCCAGTTTGGAAGATAAAATAACTATTGATTACACGAAGAGAAGAGAAAGAATTAGTGAAGAGTTCAAGATAGGTCAGACATAGTTTTGCATCCAAGTGATTTTTAATTATAAAGGAAAGGATAAAATTATCTATATTTAGAGTAGTTGAGAGTAATGAATAATCTTATAGGCATGCAGTGGGAAAATAGGAATATTTCCAGCTTCCAAGAGGAAGGATGGAATTTGTTATGTATGTTAAGAAAATCTGGAGAGTGTTGTGTTGCATCAACTCATTCTTCCTTTAAGACACTCCTTTTGAGTATGATTGAGATATTCATTTTTTAATATTCTGTGATTATTAGGATCAGAGAAGTCCAGTAATTGCTTCTACCAGCCTGCCACACACCTACATTCATGCCTCATCTCCTGGGTAACACTGTGCAGGACCTATCTGGATCTAGCCTCAAAGTCTTGATTGATTATTTCAGGTTTGGAGCTTCCTATTGGATTAAGTATGACCACACTTACATTTCTGATTTTATTTCCATTTTGTTTCTGGGATGCCCACTCAACCACATAGTCCATAACTGACTGAAACAGCCTATGAATGCTGACTGCCATAGCAGCCTGACTTTTCATTATTATAAGACACCTTATTTCCTTTGTCAGTTTTATCATTTGGTGAGTACTGCAGTGGTTTCTACTTTTTTGGCCATTAATTGTGAATTATTTTAACTCACATTTTTAAAAGAACATATAAATTGTAGGTATGAATAGTAACACCATATGATACTTCATTGCTGCTTATATTGAGCATTCATATCTATTTCCTCAAGCTTTTTTCAGGTGTTTGTGGTAAAAACAGATAACATATTATATTCTAGCTTTTTGGATGATGAATGTTATTAGAACCCTGAGCCATACTACCACTCAACAATTTCCTACAACTCATTTCCCTTACTTATCTATACCTAGTTTATGCTGACCAGCTGCACCCATTCTCTCCCATTACCAACACTGTAATTTTCCTCTCTCCCTACTCTTGCTGCTTTTCTTTCTTGTAGCTCTTTTTGATAACTCTGCCCAATAAACATCTGCATATAAATCTTAGGACTTACAGGCTGTTTTCTGAGAAGTCTACCATGAATCAGTTAGTAGTGGAAACAGTCTAGGATTCGTAGCCAACCTGTTAGCTGACTATAAGGACACTATGGTTGATGGAGACTGAAGAATGAATAGCTCTTGCCAGGTACAGCAGAGTGATGCTAAAATTTTCATCAGTGTCAAACAGAACCTTCAATAGTATCCCTATAGAAAGAAATGTGTCTTGGGTGATTGAGTGGTTTGAAAAAAAAATAAATCTCATAGTTTTGAATATCTGCTTGTGAGGGGACTCTATCCCTAAGACAGAACAGATGGAAGATTCAGAATGCTCACTAATTACAAACAAATGTGAAAGCAGGAGGGCTTATGAGAGACCCCCCCCCACACACACACACACACATACCACAGAAACTCTTCTGCTTTAGGTTCAATGGCAGAAAGGAGTGATATCATCCCATGGCTGAATTATATGAGTAACAAATCTCCCATGGAAGGTGAATTCTCCATTTCCACAACTGTCAAGATGAGACATAGTCTGAGGACCTCTGAGTTTATGCATCCTTGACACCTTGGGTCCTTGAGCTCTCTGGGGTTTTTGAAACATTCTACTCCTTCCCATTCAAGGCTACTGCCAGGATGAGGCAACAATCTCTACTTTGCAAAAGATCATCAATGTCCAATATCACCCCTCACCAGCAAATCAATAAATTTGGTCAAGTTTGAATCAGGGAGGTGAGTGTTGAGTCTGTTAAGAGGGGAAAGGAACTGTGAAAAATAAGATGTTTAAAATGCTATGTTATTTCTAGCAAAATGGGGAGCTAACAAAAGAAAATGGGGGTAGGAAGCAAAAATGTTTGCCTACACAACTAAAAAGGATAGGAAGCTAAGGGCTTCTGAGGTGAAAAGTAAATCATATCCATTATCCATCATTTTTTTCTTCTGTAACTGAATCTGTGTTTGAATCTGGAATCATCATTGCCTGACAGTCCCAAGAAGTGAGATAGTGTCACATCACAGCAAGTAAATACAGTAGCTACACCATGGTTCTTCCCCACATTGCACCTATGCTTGATGCATGCACAGGGCAGAGTATGGTACAGATGGTCTTCAACTATTGGACAAAAGTCTCAGTTGATCTTTATATACAGGGCACCTATTGGGAATGAATCCTCTAATAGGATCCCTAGCCCTCTAGCATAAGAGGTAGAACAGGTTGGCCCAGCCTCTGAACTGTTCCCTTAAAACCTAGTCAAGATAGTTAATAAAAAATTCTTCATCCTGAGGAAATGGCACGTAATAATGTTACTATTAAAAACTCCAAGAATGCAAGGGTATGGTCCACAGAATATTTTCTATTCAGTTCCCCAGCATGGTTTCTATGGAAACACAGATGGAGTCTAAAAGATTTCAGGAGACTAGATTTCTGTAGAATAAACTAAGGGTAGCACCAATAGAAGCTGGCATGCTATATATACTGCCTTTATTAGAAAGACTAGCATGGCATGTGTACATGGTACATTGTCCTCAACGTGACACACATACCCATCTTTCTATACCCTTCTTGAAAGACCACAGACAAATTGAATCCTCATATGGTGAGGGAAAGTATATATTTACTGTTGTGCTTCTTATTTTGTTCTTGCTATTAAACTACATCAGCAAGGGTCTAAACCATTTACACATTTACACAGACCATATAACATCAGTTTAGATTACAGTACTGGTAGTATTACACTATTGTAACTGAAATGTGGCAAGCATATCAAAGACTTTAGTAAGTATATATCCTCCATATAGGTGGGAGATGAATGCCAGTGACTTATCAATGGAGTTTATAAGGCCTAGTATATGCCAGACTGCTGTCACTTTCAAAGAAATTCATGCATCTATACGTCAGCCCCAAGTGCTAAATATAGTGTTTGTAGACTTTAGATCCCAGAGGCAGCTTAGTCCACATTTAGGGTTATTGCTACAATTTACTGAGTGACTCAAAGAATGGCCATGTTTAAGAAACATAGTTTTAGACAATCTAAATGACATTGAACTATACAACAATCTACAGCTTTGGGGACTGGAAAATACCCAAAGTGAATGTCTGATGTAGATCTGCAGAGATTTGGAGTTAGTCCTTCATTGCTGCATAGCAACAAATTCTGCTCCTCCAATGCTGCTGAGTTCCAGCACATGTGGACAATCGTATTGTGAAATTATCAATTGTTCATAGGTCCAGAGATACCTATTGTGAACTGGATTCTGCAAGATACTCTGAGTCATATGTCTGTGCAGATCTAGCCATAGGCCATGATCAAACAAAAGAGGTTTTCCTGGACCGGGACTTGAATCTCTATTCTCCCAGTTACAAGACTTAATGCTCATAGCCCCACAACACTATATCACTATTTTACTGGCATCTATAGTTGTGTGTAGGGCTCCTTTGTGACCAGGGACAGAAAAGCAAAGAGTTTGAATGTGCATCACATGCAGATAGGCTTTAAATGTAGTTACAAGTGTTTGAGGGCTTCACAGAAAGGCTATACATCTATTAGTGTAGGTTTGGTGAGTGCACTTAGTTTAATATTTATCTGTAAGCCAGGCGGTGGTGGCGCATGCCTTTAATCCCAGCACTCGGGAGGCAGAGCCAGGTGGTTCTCTGTGAGTTGAGGCCAGCCTGGTCTCCAGTCTTCTATGATAGTCAAACTTGTAGCATGTTAGTTAAGTTTTCTAGGTATACATAGATATATTTCGGATAGACAGGTAATCTTCAAACACTTCAAAGACCTATAGAATATGGCATTTAAAATATTTTTAAAAATTTAAAAAATTTCTGGATAGTGAGACATTCTGCTCCTGGCAGCACTAATCTACTTTAGAGAGGAAGATGGGCATTAAAGACACTCTATATGGAGTTTATCTTCTTCTTGGCAAAAATAGCCATTTGGACAAGAAACTGTTCTTGCCTGGACTGCTTGATCAACTGGACATGTAGGACCCATAGAAAGGTGACCACTGAACTTTGCTTGGCAAAATAGTCCTTCAGTTTCCTGCTTTGCAGAGGAAACTGCCAGACATTCTACAGGACACAGAGAAAAGTGACTGAGAGACTCTAGACCTGTGGACTGAAGACAGAAGCCCCAACTTTACAAAAGAACTTTGGATGACTGTCCAGGCTGCCAGCTGCCTCTGTCTACTCTCGCAAGACTCTTGAAAGTTGCTTACATCCTTCTCCTGTTTCTCAGGTAATATTGTATCCTTCTGAGGTCTTTGATATAGTTGAAGACTAGATAGTTCCAATTTCCTCAGTTATGATAAAAGATAAGTTAGATATGAAATTTTAGACTCACAAATATAGGATAGATAGGATATCTTCTTTAATATTGTAACTGTAATTCTTGCTTGATAATTGTTTTGTTATATGTAAGTTTACTATGTGAAAATTAAAACCTTCCTTTTTGAAAAAAAGAAGAGGGGAAGTGCTGTAGATATCATTCTGTATAAATGAAATGCTGATTGGCCAGTAGCCAGGCAGGAAATATAGGCTGGATAAGCAGAGAAGAGAATTCTGGGAACAGGAAGACTGAGTGAGGAGACGCTGCCAGCCTCTGCCATGAGTACCAACATGTAAGATACTGGTAACCTACAAGCTATGTGGCAAGCTATAGATTTATAGAAATGGGTTAATTTAAGCTAGAAGAACTAGGTAACAAGGAGCCTATCACAGTCATACAGTTTCTAAGCAATATAAATCTCTGTGTGTTTCCTTGGTTGGGTCTGAGTGACTGAGGGACTGGCAGGTGAGAGAGATGTATCCTGACTGTGGGCCAAGCAGGACTGGAGAAAACTCCAGCTACAACCCAACCATGATGATAATGGATGAAGCCTCTGAAACTGCAATCAAGCCACCCAAATTAAATGTTTTCATTTATAAGAGTGGCTGTGGTCATAGTATCTCTTCCCGCAACAAAAACCCTTACTAAGGTAGTCAGTAAGTATGGTAAAATTCAAGGATGTGAAGCATCCAGTGGACATTACTCAAGGACCGTCAAACTTTGTGTCATGTCTCCCATCCAGTCATACCAGATTCTGTTTGCTAAGACATCAAGAGATAAGGTCAGTAATAAGGTCCCTGGAAAGCTCATTAAGCCTTGGGATCAGGAAGATATTTCATTATGGAAGTAAAGAAGAATAGAGTAGGCATCCTGGTGACCCATGGGGGCATGTCTTGGAATCCCTATATGTAACTGGGAGTATGTCTTGGAACTAACTTCTTTAAGTAATTGTTTTTATGTAGATATCTGTGCATGTTCACATGTGTGTATTCATGTGTATGTCCATTTACATAGAGGCCAGAGGACAACCTTGTGTGACTGCCTTCAGGTGAATGCATTTTATTTTTAAAGAGAGTCTTAAACTGGTCCAGAACTTACCAAGTAGACGAAGCTGGCCAGCCAGTAAGCTCCAGGAAGCCACCAGTTTCTACCTTTTAATTTCTAGAATTGCAAATATTTGCCACCATATCTGGATTTTTTATGTGGATTCTGGGGATCAAATACAGGTTTTTGTGCTTACAAGATATAGTTTGTTACACACTCTGCTGTCTTAGCCTCCCCATCCTGTATGTGATTGGTTGGGTGGCAGTGGAGCAGTTCAGCCAGAAGTGATCCAGGGGCCAGACTCCTCAGGGATTTGGATCCAGTTTGTACACTTGAACATATTTAAATCACAAGAGGCATTGGATTATGGTCAGAGGGATTTCTTGCGTAATATTGGAGGGACCAGCCTCAATATTATACATCCCAGGGGCTCAGGAGAGAGAACTACTAACTGCAAGGACTATTTTCAGAAAATAGAATCTCAGCACACCAAGCTCCATAGTCCACTTGCTTTAATTCCTCTGGCATAACATCCTATATACACAGCTTCAGTTCTGTTCTTGTGCCTAGCTCCTTTCTTGCCTGATTTCTCTCTATACTTATCTATTCTCCCTCTAAGTTCTATCTTAATTCTCTTGTCTTAATTATGTCTCACCTAGGGCCTTTTCAGCTTGTTCTTCCCCATCTAGCTCTTCCTCATCTTCCATCTCATTCCTCTAGTACTCTCTTCTAGTCCTTCAATCTAGTTCTTCCCCATCTCTGTATGTTCTTCTCAAGTTCTTACCCATCTAATTCTTCTATTCTCTTTTCTCTTCTCCATCCTGTGCCCTGGAAGTCCCAGTATAAAAAAGGGAGATTCTGAACTAACTTGTGTAAAGCTATTACTATTACTTAATGTCCACTTGATCTAGGCAGTGTCCTCTTGTGGAATTTATCTTAAGTCAGGAGACTTGTATGTGGGCTGCTGTTACTGTTAGTCCTTGAAAGTTGGGCACCTACCTGGGTGGTGTCTCCTTGTGGAATTTATGTTAAGTCAGGAGACTTGCACATGGGCTGCTAGTGTTAGTCCTTGAAAGTTGGGCGCCCACCTGGGTGGTGCTTCCTGTAGTCCTTGAAAGTGGCTAAGGGAGAAATCTGATTCCAGAGCAAGCCTTTCCTGAGGCTGTTCTCCAAATTCCTGGAATGTGTATGTCCAGAGAGTGATCAGTCCACAGTTAGCCCTTCTAGGGGAAAAGTCAATTGGGAAAACTATGAAGGCACACATAATTTTTATAACAGAAGACAGCTGATACATAACAAGTCAAGTAACACCAAAAACTCCTTGGGATTTAGCTTCCTCTGGAGGAATTCCCTGATCCCTCCAGGTAGTGACTTTGCCATAACCAGCTGAGTTCTTATGATATATTCCAGAGATTTATAAAATAGAAAATGGAAGATGATGGCATCAATGATGAACTATATTTTGAACTATTTTTTTCATATTTTACTTTTCTTAGTAGTCTTAGGGAAGAACAACCAGACTTCTAGAGTTTTTCCAGGATAGGATGAGCTAAGTGAGGTTGGACCACACAAAGGATGATTGGCTGAAGCGCTAAATTGAAGACCTGCTATTTTATAAACTGTTGATTGCCCACAGCTAAGGTGCTGATTTGTGTTCCCCGCTCCATGCAAGATTTTGTTCATGAAGTAGCCAATTTCTGATATTTTATCATACCAGTTTTTCTCAATCACTCCCAAGTTAAACACTTGTATGTTCATGCTATAAGAATTCTCTCCCTGGAGAATATGTAACAATTTTTAACCCCTCCTGACAAAGACCATAGAACAAACCAAAGTTCATTCTGACGAACTAATGAGGTTATTAGACTTAAACAAAAAGGGAAGTTAATGGCAGGAGTGTGGGTGATCCTAAGGCAGCCCCACAGAAATGCCGGCACTCAGGATGACAGCCACTCCTCTATGAATTGGGAGAGAGACCCTTTGCACTAGTCTTTCCCAACCCAGGTACTCTAGCACACTCCCCAGACCCTGAGGTCAGGGGTGCAATTAGAGCAAAATTGCATATGAATGTCTGGGAGGAAGTCCAGTGACCCTCCGCTACCACTCCTCTGACAAAATGTCAATAGTACACGGACCTACTCCCCAGGGAGTAGTCAACTCTACAGTAGTCTGTTTTCTTGGAATCTTAAGGAGACTGACCTAACACATGAATGAGTAGGAGGAAAGAGTTCCTGTTCAAAGAAACATCTTATTTAAAATCCCAGAGGCAGGTAGTAAGGTATGACTACATGACAACTTCTTATTACAGAGCCTACTTGGAGGAATAAACGAAGCCAGATAGTGACAGGCCACTTGGATAGGACGCATTGCCCTGGATTCTAGATCAACCAGTATGTGGTAGCTTCATGGCTTCTAGAGCAGGTGTGGTGGTTTGACAGTGTCCCCCATAGGATGACGTAGTTGAATGCTTGATCACTGGTTGGTGATGCTGGTTGCATAGGTGCTGGGTGATATGAATTCACAACATGCCCCCACGGTTGGACATACTCGGCAGACCTAGACACTTCCACCTAGCTATTTCTGGTTCAAAATAGCTATTTCTGGGTCAAAACATCTCCTGTGATCAAGACCCTGTGGCTTTGTGTGGTTGGGCATGCGTGGAGCCACATGGGTTTGTGTACACAGGTGCAGCCCACCCTTTATAAGCTGGTGCCATGTTCCCGAGCCTCACTTTCTTTCTTGAACACGTGTGTTTTCCACAGGCCTGTTCGCATCTGTCCCTTTCTTTTCCTATCCTAATAGAACTCTTGATAGTGGATCTGTCGTGTTTTGTGACATTTCCTCGCAGGTTAAGAGCGTCGTCAAACAACTAACACTGGGTCCTTTAGGAGGTAGAGACTTGTTGAGGGAAGAACGTCACTGTGGTCAAGGCTTTGAGAATTAATAGCCCCCTTCCAGTTGGCACTTTCTGCTTCCTGCTCATAAATAAAGATGTGATCCTATCAACATGCAACATAATTTCCATCATAGTAGAGTCTAACCTGCTGGGCAGTGGTGGAGCACTCTTTTAATCCCAGCAGAGGCAAGTGGATCTCTGTGACTTCCAGACCAGCCTGGTCTACAGAGTGAGTTACAGGATAGCAAAAACTACACAGAGAAACCCTGTCTGGGTGGCTGAGGGAGGGCGTTCGTTGGGGAGACCAACAAAACAAAGCAAAAAATAGACTCTAGTTCTAAGGAATAGGTAACCATTTAGCTAAGGTTTCTTCTCCAAACTGCTTTTGATCACAGTCTTTTATCAGAGGGAAAAAAAGTAACCAATACAGCAGGCAACCATGGTGATGTGAACTTTACCAGAAGAGCACAGAGCTGTGTGTAAAACTCACTGGAATGGAGGAGGCATTCACACTGCAGGAATTATCTTGAGCTTTCCCAGTGAGCAAGCATACTTCATGGAGAAGATGGAAACAACAAAAATGGCAGGGATTGTTCTGATGTAAGAGAGGCTAGAGGTGTTCGACTTTGGAGAAGAACAAGTGAGAGCTGACAAAATACAGTGAGAGCTCTGAAAATTTGGTAGAATAATTTTGTGGCTTACAGAGGTTGTTATTCAAGACCTGGAAGGTCCCGTTGCTCTTTTCTCGGGAGTGATGTTTTGGAAAACTTCTAAAGGCATGGTTGGGCTTTGTGTGAAGCAGTTTCCTGCTCCCAGCTTCCCAGCTGACTGAAGAAGTGTCTCCTAATGTCTTTCCCCATCACGGTGCCCATTTTCTTTACAGATTCTGCCTGTCCCATCATTTTATGGCTTTGTTCTCTTGGAGTTTAGTTGTAATAAGCTATGACTAGGCCCAATGGCTGCTTCTCCATAACGCAGACTAGGATGCTGCTCCCCCGCCCCTTTAGATCAGGGTTTCTTAATGACCCCAAGCCTTGAATTAATTATTATTATAGCATTACTTAAACATGTTTAAACATAAAATAGGTATAAACTCTATGTGCTTACCAGCTTTATAACAGTATGTATAAGGAAAACCATTTCACAAGTTCAAGTCAATAAAAACTACAAAACTAATAAAATTTAAATTAAGACCATTAATTTAATGGACAGATGAAGTTGTTCCCTGGAAATTAAATTGCTGTTCACAATCTGAATGACAATCAGCCTCTTTTGAGTTCGGATTGCCAAAGCTATCTTGTTTCTTGATATGGCTTCATTCTCTACATCTTCCCTATTCACACTAAAGAAATAAGATCTTAAATGACATTAGTTGCTTTTCCTTAGCAGGTACTCATTAATCTTTGAAGCACATTCCTCATTAGTCTTAGACAATTGTAGGATTGCCACTCCACCCTGAACAGAAGTATGTATCTGGAGCCAAATGTGAGTTAATCTATTATATATACACATATATATATATATATATATATATATATATATATATATATATACACACACTTTTTTTTAAGAGTACAAAAATTAAGTAGATTCTAAAAATGGCATACTTGGCCTAGGGGATGGGCTGTGTATTGTAGTGATATAAATTTCTTTGGTTCTTTTGAAGAGATAAAGTAATTCCATAGGAGTTCATCTTGATGTACAATGCAATATGTTCAGAGTTACCATGGTTTTGTGTTTGTAAGCCAAAATCGACATAATTCTCAATTGTCAGGATGTCCTTTTCTCTTTCCCCAGTGATCTGGCTGCCATACAGTGCTCGGCAGTCTGGGAGTCTGGCACAGGGGAGTGATGGTCTCAGCAACTCCGGCCAGGCTTAAAAGAATGCTGCAAAGTCCTTCTTGTGTTGGCAATGTGATTTGATTGCTATTCTTTTTGCTTTTTTATTTACAAGTTCTTTCTAGTTCTGTGTTGTTTATTTAGCTCTATATTGGGTAACAATGCTCAATTTTACTACTAATTTTTGCCCTGTATTTTACAATAATTAAACTTTTTAGAAATGTAATGTTATGTGTGAATGTGGTGTGTGTGTGTGTGTGTGTGTGTGTGTGTGTGTGTGTGTGTGTGTGTGTATTTCTGTTGGGCTGTATGCACCTGCATGCACATGTATGTGTGCATGCCTGGAGACCAGAGGTTGATGTCAGGTGTGTTCCAGGGTTGTTACATATACAGACACAATTAATATATTAAACCCAGAATAGGCCAATTCATCTAGTTTCCTGTTGGCCTCCAAAGTACTGAGATTAAAAATGGGGTACCACCTCCCCCTAGCACTTCTGTGGGTACTAACAGATCCCAACTCTGGTCCTTATGTTTGTATGCCAAAGGCTTTACCCACTGATCCATCTCCCAGTCTGTCAAAAATGTATTGAATTATATATGAATCATTTGTATCCCCTAAACATCAACTTCTCTCCAAATTTATTAGAGGAAGTAACATTTCATTGTTGCCATGGAATAATATCTCTATAGAAATAAAGAAAAGTCCAGGTAAGCGAATTTTAGAGGCTATTGGATGTTAGTTAGAGGCTGGGCAGAAATTTCAGTATTTAAAAGAGCTTGCTAAGCAAGTGTGAGGATCTATATTCAAATCCCCAGAATCCACATAAAGCTCACTCTAATAGTAAAACCACCTGTGTGTAATCCAAGCGTTCCTTTGGGAAGATGGAGATGGAGACATGAGAATCCCTCTAAACTTATAGGCCAGCTTGCTGCACATAACAGACATACAACAGAGGCAGCCTGTGTCAAAAAGGTGCAAGGTGAGGAAGCACATCTGAGGTTGGTCTCTGACCTCTCTGCTATGGCACAAGTATGCCCACATTTGTATATGTACATTGTATACATGCTCACGTACACACACACACACACACACACACACACACACACACACACACGCGCGTGCCCTGGTCTACATAGCTAGAGAGCTGCTCTTGTTCTGTTCACATTAGCATGTCTGAATATCTGGCTATTCATCCTAGAAAATTCACACTCAATGTGTTCTTCAATTAAATTATCATTATATATGTAAACTTATTTTTATAGTGTGCTGCTTAAAATCTTTAGACAACAGTTCACAACTTATAAAGCTAGAAGGTAGAAGTGGAATGTGCATGTAATTCTAGCCACAACAGATTTGGTAATGCACTGGTACCTATTGGATGAGAACCAGATGGGTATATTAGACATGTACCAGAAGGATCTAATTATGACAGTTTACACAGAGCAGGGTCCCCTAGAATACATTCCAAGGACAGCATGGTGGAAATGTAATGTGGACGAAATGAGATGGGGGAGTGCAGGTAGACTGTAACCTGGCAAGCATGTCTTGGGGAACACAGATGTAAATCTGAATCTGGAATTATTTTAAGCATTGGCCTTGGGGTAACAAAAAGCCAAGTCTATTTAGTGAAATTTAGTTGAATGTCAGGAAAGTCCCTGGCTGAAATCATCTGAAACTGTTACACTGAAATCAGTTCAATATACTTGGTGCTACTCTTGTTTCCATAGCTCAGTTATTTATGCTAATGATATTGAGAATGGCAAGAAGACACACTGAGAGTTTTTCTGATGCTTCTCCAGGATCTGTTCTTGCACAATTTTTGCACCTTGTAGTGGTTACAGACGATCACCAATATTTTCTTAATTTCCTAGGTACAATTCTGCATGAATATGGTTTGGGGGATGATGAGGATAAGTCCTGAGTTTTCACATTTTGATGTTTTTTAAAGAACTGAGTGTTATGAAAAACCTAACAAAACATTATCAACACATGGACAACTTCCTCCAGTTACTTATTTTCTCCCTAAATTTGCACGTGTATAAAAATTACAATGTGAATATCTGGGGTTGCATCAAAGTAGATTTTTGACTTTGTGCTTCTTAACCAAAATTTTCTTTTTTAGTGTCCTGACACATGCTTCTGAAATAATGCCTACTTAAGCTTTTAATGATAGTTATGTACATGGGAGCTTTCTGATAATTCAGTGTGTGTGTGTGTGTGTGTGTGTGTGTGTGTGTGTGTGTGTGTGTGCACCTCAAACATACAATTGTATTTTCAGGCCAGAAGAGGGTATCATATTTCTAGGGACTGCAATTATAAAGACATTTGGGAACTATTGGATATAGGTTCTGGGAATATAACTCAGTAAGTTCTTTTAACCGCTGAACAACTTCTCCAGCCCTGCCTTACTATATTTGATGTTGTACACACACTGTGTCTTTATTACTTACACACTTTGTTAGAGACCTTCACTGACTGTGCAGCTGGGGAAAGGCTTCTTGCTTGGTCTGTGGTTTCAGCTTCCACTGCAGCTCTGATTCGAGGAGAGGATGTTCCTCACTCAGCTCTCTCTACATAGTAAAACAGGTGACATGGACAGTGACATATATAATGGCACACTCTTCTCTGGAAAACAGGAATTACCAAGATTGTTTATACAATGCTACTTCTTAATGAAATTTTTCAAAATTCTTTTGAAGCCACGTTGATGACTTCCTCTAGTTACTTATTTTCCTGCCTAAATCTGCACATGTATAAAAATTACACTGTGACTATCTGGGGCTGCATTAAAGCAGAGTTTTTTCTTTTGTACATCTTAATCAAAACTTCCCTATTTTCATCTTAGGAGCCTCCTGACACATGCTTCTAATGATGTCTTCTTAAGCTTTTAATGATAGCCATTTACACAGGAGCTTTCTGATAATACAGTGAATGGGACTCTTGCTGGTTTACCCTCTACACTTCTGCAGCAGCACAAGAACAAGGGAAATGCAAGGCATCAGGACCAGAGGGTGTGTGGACTTGAGCTCTCAGGAACAGCTGTGGTGTGCTCACAGCAATCTACCATCTTCAAGCTGTATTTTCCACCATGGGTCATTTTTCTGTTCTCCTTCAGTGACCACATATACTGAAAGAAAGAAGACAATTTTGAACTAAGATATATATGTGCATTTCTCTCTGAAAAATCAGAGAAATGTTTATCTCTTATAAGTTTAATCTCGTCACATGGGATAACCCGTAAGTAATACAGAACATATTGTCTCAGTGTATAAAATAACTTTTAGGTAATTATCCAGGTCTCTTAAAAGTACAGTAGTATGTGGCTTGTGTGCACATGCTATACAAATACCCTGCTGGAAGACTTTGGTCATTTGGTTATTTGATCAAAACACACCAAATGTTAGATTGTTTAATTGGAAAGTAGCTAATAGGCTGCTATTCCTTAGTGTCTGGTTGGATGGAATTGTTGAGATGATAATGCAGATTTCAATTTTTTTATTTACTTATTCTGACTTTGGCAGATACAGCTTTGTCATTAACACTTAGGGTGTAATTGATGCATTATCAGCTGATTGCTTATACATTTTTTCTATAAATGGATTCTGAGAAATAAGAATATTAGCTTCATTTGACCACCTAAGTTTATTTTTATTCTATGTGTTCTGGAATCAGTAAATCTTTACATGAATGGATCAATGTGTGCATAGTGGACATTTCACACAACTCTGTTTTTGCAAGCTAACAAAAATTATGCCATGCTATTATACAATAGCATCAAAATAGTAATTGAAAATGCAATTTTCCTTTGAGAGAGAAGGTTTCATTGTGCAGCCCTGGTTTCCTGGAACTCACAATATAGACTAGGCTATCCTGGAACTCACAGAGATCTACCTGCCTCCATCATCTGTATTTAAAGGTGTACATCACTATGCTAGGCAAGAAAATACAATGTTTTATTTCTACAAACACAAACAAGCAACAACATACCAATGTGTGAAATAAAAGATTGAGAGAGAAGGGGAGGGAAGAAAGATACATGACTTAATCTTGTGCTGATGTGAGGCTTAGAAAATCTTGCAAAGTTACTGTGTCTCCACCATAGCATTTAAAACTAATGAACGCTTATATGTTGATTCAACTTCTAACTTCTCTCTCGGTCCCACCATTCTCTCTTTCTCCTCATTTCCCTTCATTGCTCCCTTCCCATCGTCCTTCCTCCTTCCCACATGTATTTATGTTGTATTTGATGTAAGCAGGAATTTTGCCATAAGTCCACTAGAAAGGAGTCAACATGGAGATGTGAATTCTGTTTTATGCTTGGACTTCTTTTTCATACTAACTTTGCAAAAATGTTTGTTCTTTTGTCTTTTTTAAACAACCCATTAACAAATTAAGAAATGCTGGGTAGTGGTGGCACACATGTTTAATCCCAACACTCGGAGGCAGAAGCAGGTTAATCTCTGTGAGTTTGAGGCCAACTTGGTCTATAGAGGGAGATCCAGGACAGTCTCCAAAGCTACACAAAGAAACTGTTGTGAAACAAACAAACTAAGTAAGTAAGTAAGTAAGTAAGTAAGTAAGTTAAGAAATAATAGTCACACCGAACATTAATTTGGGTCGTTGTCCAGGCTATTCTTGTGATAATAGGATTTCTTGGTCATAATAATGTTAATAACACATTGATTTTTCCCCTTAATTTAACATAAGTGTTATAAAATATCTATTTTATATTTGAAATGTTATATGTTCCTAATAACTGTTTGGATGAACTAGATGATTCAGTGCATGCAAAATATCCATATACTGATTTAAAGTATGGAAGTGTAATATATATGCCTTATTTTGTGATCTGACCATATGTTTTCTTTCTCTTTCTCCTTTACTTCTCTATTCTTGTCTTGGGCCATGGGCTCAGGGCAATGTGAGAACTAGGCAATTATCCGATCATTAAGCTATGCGCCATCCCTCACCCTCTGCTGTCTTAATACAAACTCTTACACAATTGTCACAGATATGTGTGTATGTATAGTATGTGTGCTTGAATGTATGTATGAATGTTCACAAGTGTGTGGGCATGTGTGAAAGATAAGTATGCATGTATGCATGCATATGTGTGTGTAGAACAGATATTGATGTCAGGAATTTTCTCAATTGCTCTTATTTTGTTGAATCAGGATTTCTCACTGCATCCACAGCATGCCAGTTCCTACTAGTCTAGATAGCAGCTTGCCCATGGTGTTCCCTGTCTCTGCCTGAGAGTGTTGGGATTAGAGGTTGTAGCCTTGCTTGCCTGGCTTTTATACGGGTTCGATTCTGGGTGTCATACTTGAGAAAGCCTGATCCACAGATCTGTTTCTTCAGTTCTAGATAAAGCTTTATATATATATTTAAAAAGTCCTATTTGTTTGTTAAAGTAGTCCAGAGAACTAAATTTATGATTTAAATAAAATAATTAGGATTTCAACAAATTTGATAAGCCAGACTCCAAAAAATTTTAAACATTTGAAATCTCTTCATGTAAAATGCAATTATTTTACTTCCAAGAGACGTCACTAAATAATTTGAAAATTGATGTTATTTTTATTCTTTTGGGAGCTGCAAAAGATTGAGCTCAGAGATGCTGAAATGTTAGGTGACCTCTTGATGATTACCCTATATCTTCAACCCCGATGTAAATTTTTTTTTTCTGAGACAAGGTTTCTCTGTGTAATAGTCCTGGCTGTCCTGGAACTCGCTTTGCAGACCAGGCTGGCCTCGAAGTCACTGAGATCCAATGGCCTCTGCCTTCCAAGTGCTGGGATTAAATTAACATGACCATCAGGAAAAGTTATTGCAGCACTGAGAAGACTTCTCTGTCTATAGCAGTAGGATGCCTGTTTTGTAAAGATAGGAGGAAGACCTGCGTCGTGCCTAACTACAAATGGCTTATATGACCACACACCAATTAAGAAAAATGGAAGGAGAGTTTTGCTGAAATAATAATAATAATAATAATAATAATAATAATAATAATAACAAAACAGTGTCATTATTACTGAGAAAGAAGGCCCTTGTGTGACTTCCTGTCTTTGGAGACTGAGGCAGCTGCAGTTTGAGCTTGGTTTCCCACTGTCAAGACTAAGGAGATTAGTGATGTATTTACCATAAAATCTGATGTCCTGAAAAAAAAAGCAAATTTGTAATGCAAATCAGAAATTACTGAATCTTTTATGCCACTGTAAGAATTAAAGAATGGATTGTGATGAGATGGAAAGAGTGATAAATAGATAAAAGCTGTATTTTTAGCTCACAAAATAAGCAATAAAAATATAAGGGGTTTTGTTGTAGTCTACAAGTAGATTTGTTTGGCAAACAATAAAAAACTTAAAAACATCTTGCTCTAGCCATCTCATCATTTAGACAATTGCCTTTCCTTCATCAAGCCACTTATTTATGGGCTCAATTGAAATCCTTACCTAAATCTCAAATACTTAAGATTCTTATTGCTAACAATGAGAATCGCACATGTATGAACAATATGGCTAATAATAACAGTTTTTAGTGTTTCAGCTTAGTAGATATATCCATTTTGTCTTTCTTTCAGGAATTAAAGTGTAATAGATGAATTCAAGGATCTTTGTTTATATCTGTAAGATTAATAACCAACTTTACAAAGGGCACCGTGGAGGGAAATGCAATATAATCCTGGACCTTGTTGGATATAATCAAAATAATATTTGTTGTCTAGTCATGTATTTTTAATGCAGGATTTATAGAATCCCATTAAAAGAATACAAATTGATTTTAAACTTTTTTATTTTATGTGTATGTGTGTTTTATGCACATGTTGTGCACCACATGCATGATTGATGCCTATGGAGGCCAGAAGAGAATGTTAAGTCCCTGGAATTAGAGTTTGTAGATGATTGTGTGTCTCCATGTGGGTGCTGGGGATTGAACCTACATCCTCTGGAAGAACAGCAAGAGTTCTTAACTGCTGATCCATTTTTCTAGTCTCATGAATTAAAGCAACCCCAGGCCCTGGCAAACAAACAATAACCGATAGCAACATCAAAACTGAAAAACAAAGTAGGTTTCTAAACAGTGTGTCTCACTGAAATAAGGTGGCTTTCTGGCAGGAAGAGTGAAGAATGTTGTGGGTTTGGGACAGCAGTAATTGTGGTCCAGTGATGGAATGTGCCTTGGATGCCAAGCATCAGTACAAGTGAAACTGCGTGTTCTTCTCTGTTTAAAACAATTTATATCTTTTTTTCTTTTTCTGTGTTCAGATACAAGAACTATTTAGAGAATAGTATGTCTTAACATGTAATTTGAGAGCGGGTAGGTGGTGGCACACACCTTTAATCCCAGCACTCGGGAGGCAGAGCCAGGCAGAATTCTGTGAGTTTGAGGCCAGCCTGGGCTACAGAGTGAGTTCCAGGAAAGGTGCAAAGCTACACAGAGAAATTCTGTCTTGAAAAACCAACCAACCAACCAACCAACCAACCAACCAACCAACCAAACATGTAATTTGGGAGAAAAGGATATCACTGAGTTGAGGTAAGCAGGGACCACACTAGGCTGATGATTTGAAGAGCCTTGAGGACCAGTACTAAATGTATGTTGACATCCCAGAAGAGTCACTTCAGGTAAGAAGTGAAAGATTTTAAAAAATGAAAAAGCTTGAGTAATAATGTTAGTTGACAACAACAGCACAAATCTTTTGGTGCTTGTACATGACTCTTTTGTAAGTACATTAAGTCAGTAGCTTCTTTGTCTTATACCTGAGGAAACAGAGAAAAAAGAGGACATGACTATTTTAGGGAGAAGTTTAGACCAGGTTTAGATGACATACAGAGTCAGATGTATTTACTCTGTTGGTTGAAATGAACAGATACAGAATTTACTGATATTGAGAAGGAATTGATTGGCTTCTCAAGTGTAGATATTTTACTTGGTCTTAGGAAATCCATTTGTGAGAGATAACAAACCTTTTCAGTCATATCATAGTACTGGACTTCTCTGGCTTCCAAGAGAAAGCTTCAATTCCATCATTCATAAAAATGAAGTTCTGGTCATGTGGTCAGATATTAACAGTACATATGAAAAGTGACACACTGTTTTGGGGTGACTTCTAGTTTGTCTTTCATTGTGTTTCTCTGCAGGAGCATAGCCAAATAAATTGGTCAACTCTGTGAAAAATAATCATAAAAAGTCTAACATTTGAAATGTCCAATTGTATACTGGAAAAATGAAAAAAAAAGACTCAATTTGTAGACACAGTTAAACACTAAAACTTGAAGGATACTTACAATTTTTTCTCTTAAATTTTTTCATAATTAATGTTCTGAAGTCATTATAGTATAGGGCTTGATATAAATTTACTTAATTGGTGTTAAACATTTTATGAAGTGGAATGGAATTATTTTGTTAACAGATTTTCAGTGAAGATCCAGGCATGGTGGCACATGTGTTTATTCCCAGTGTTTGAGTGGCAGGGAAAGGGAGATCTCAATGAATTTGATGTCAGCTTGATCTATACAGCAAGTTGAGGCCAGCCAAAGCTGCATAGCAAAACCTTGTCTCAAACAAACAAAAAACAAAAGCAAAATAACCACAAAAATCAAAAAAGATTTTCAACTGAGATCTAAGACTGAAAGACCACTAATTTACTGAGAACCCTAAAACACAAAGACATAGACACATTATTTATGCTCAACAGTGTTCTTATGCACATGTGCCCAAAGGCTTAGGCAATGGATCTTTTTTTAATAATTTGAAAAATAAATAAATTAAATAGAATTAAAGTTGCATGTTTCTCTTTTTCTTTAAAAAGGGTATATACACATTACTATGAAGCCACCCACAAGCCGTGAAGAAATAAGAAGTCGAATTCCAAAAATACCAGCAATTTCCAGAAATTAAAATCCTAGATCATGACATGACACTGGTGAAATTCAAGCTTATCTGGTACATGGAATATTCACACTGAATGTGAGGTTGAGCTGTAGGCCTTGTGTACACCCTACTTCACAAATGAGTCTGTCAGATATGCTAAGACTGTAGACCAAAGATGATGCCCCTCATTGCAGAGAAACCTCAGGTGACTGTCCAGGCAGCTGTCTGTTTCTGTCATAACTCACATTTTTTGGAAGTCTCTTGTTCGTACTTCCTGTTTTACTAGGTAATATGATTTCCTTCTTGAGTGTCTGAGGGAGTTGAAGATTAGATAGTTGTAATTATAGTTTTCCTTGTTAAGAAATTCAGAAAAAAAACTCACTAAGAGGTGTTAAGTATATAAGTTTGTAAAACATCATAAGATAGTTTTCTGTTGATAATACAAGATAGGATAGAAAATGAATTAGGTATATTTTGAACTTATCAAGAAAGGATAGATAATGGAATATTTTCTCTGAATTTGTGAAATCCAAATGGATTAGACATTGTTGAAGTATTTATTGCTTGTATATATTGTGTATAGTTATTGTACTTATTGTATATGGTTCTTCTTATGTTAGTTATAACTTTTTTAAACTTTTTAGACAAAAAAATGGGGAAATGTGGTGATCTTTTATTTGTGCTGAAATGTGGTGATATTTTATTTGTGCACTAATAAATAAAGCTTGCCTGGAGATCAGAGGAAAAAGCCAGCCATTATAAGTAAACACAAAAGTCATGCAATGTTAGCACATGCCTTTAATCCTATCATTTGGGAGGCAGGGATCTGTCTGGATCTATGTGAGTTCAAGGCCACACTGGGAACAGAGCCACGTGTGGTGGCACATGCCTTAAATTCCAATACTAGTTAACCATGGAGGTCTGGAGGTCTGTACAGATGGACAGGAGGTGACAGAGCTGGGCAAGAAGAGGAAGTGATGTAGCTGGACAGAGAGAGCAAATTAGATGGCAGAACAGCAAGGCATATAGGCGTGAGCAGACAGGAAGTAACTTGCCTTGGAAGCTGTGGAGTTGGTGAGGTAAAGTTATCTGTGGCTTTCCCTATTTCCCTGATCTCTCAGGTTTTCACCCCTATATCTGGCTCCATGTTTTTTTTTTTTTAAATAAGACCATTTAGAGATTCATCTACATTACTATTTTACTATATGTTAAGATAGGGTCTGATTTTGGGTAATCTTGTGGTTAAAAGCCTAATCTAGGGAAGAGACAAGTTCACCTGATATCCAAGACTCCAAAGCACAGTCCACATAGCCCCTGAGACAGCTGTGAGGCATCCTGACCCTTTAACAGTGTATCATCAGACATATACTTCTGAGGTTATTCACAATCACAAAACCTGAAAACAAATAAACTAAACAGTCCAAATCATCATGGGAAAGAAGGCGGGGAAATAATGAATGTCCTTCTTGAACATTTGATTTAAGGGAGGAAGAAAGCATGATGGCTTCAGAATACAATGTGATAGTCTTTTAAAAGATGCTATTATGGACTTACTTCCAATCATTCCTTGACTTGTGTATTATGACAATGTTATAACACAGTTTTTTTGATGGAATGTCAGAAACATTTTGCATGTCTATGGCTTCCTGGAAATCCCAAGTGCTTTTGTAACTAAAAAAAAAAAAAAAAAAAAAAAGTCACAATAATAGGCTCCTTTCTTTCCTTTAAATAACTGGTGTGTGTGTGTATGTCAGGGGGTGGCATTATCTTCACACTTAGATTTGAGAACCTTCAGCTCAGTTACTTGCACACCTTTATGGAGTAATGGAGTACTTCATTTCCAATGTCTTTCATGGCTTCCTCTTTTGACCTTACAAGTCCAACTAGCTGAATGTTTTGTCTGTTTTGATGAGCCAGATTAGAAGTCAACTAAATTCTGAATATTTTTTTCCATTGGTTTTCAGTTCTGCTTAAAAGAGATTACTGAAGCTCTGGACCTATAAAAACAAAGTGAATTTTGAGATTTTTTTACTATTGAAGAAATGGAAGGGAAAGCATCTCTCATTGTTATAATACCCCACACATCTCATGAAGTACAAGCAGAGAAATCTGTTTCTACCATCAGGATTTAATACAAAATCATGTTCTTCTGTCATACAGAAAATTTGTCATAGATTTTTATCTGCAATAAAAGCAATGTCAAGGGTGCCACATAATACATTTGTAAAGGTTAGAGATATTTTAACCTTCATCTGTGACCAGAATTATAATGGTCAGTGAACCACTGAAGCACTACTGGCTGATTATTAAGAGTGGGGGGAAAAGGTCTGCAAACGTTAATGTAAAACAGCGTCAGATTCCACAAACTGTAGAGTGGTCAAGTCATTTTGAATAATGTCCTTGAAATTACAGATTTATTACACAAGCAAAAATATGTGATTACAAATTCCATGGATCTCCTGTCCTGTAGTGGATTTGTATTTTTAGAGTCCAGGGGGATTACAGTGTTGTGTTGGGTAAACTCTGGCAAAGGCCTCTGAGAGCATAACAGCCACATTATTTAAATGGCTTCCTTTCTGAAACGCCTGTTTTTACAGACTAAGAACAGTGAACGGGATTCTCAGAAATGCAGCATGGGCTTCTCCAGAATTTATACAATACTGCTGTTCAATTCTGCCAATTAGCTATCTAGAAGATGAGAGCAAGCCTTTATAGTTAAATGGAGCATCCTTGGAAAATTGAAATCCATTCTCTCCTATAACCCTGGACCACTTCTTCCTCTCTTCCTGCTTGTGTTGTTCCAGGGAAAGGTTCTGGCCTGATCCCCTGTCCTTTTATCATGTCTGCTATTTTCATGTTAGAAGCTGGTTTTCAGGTACCACCACTTTTCTCTCAGGCAGTTCACTGACTGCCTGAGCTCTTGCAAGGCAAAGACCCAAGTCATAGTCAGCATCGGCTTCTAAGAAACTGCTTCAGAAGGAGCTCACAAGCGAAAGGTGTAATTTTCTTTTCTCTCTCATTCCATGTGCATAAGAAACAAATACAAAGTTTGCATAGGAAAATTCAAACAATTTTATTTACTTAGGTTTTTTCTTTTCTTTTTTATGCTTCAGACATGGCCTGGTTCACACTGACTTCTGCTCATTTTGTTCTTGAGGACAGTGAGTATTTTGAGTACCAGTGATTTAATTTAGTTGGTTTAATGCCCAGTTTCAACTTTCGCCTTTTCTTTGAAAGTTTGTTTCGTGACAGTGTCTGCAGAAGCCTGTTTTCATTACCCTCTATCCTTTAGCCTTAGATCTGTATCAGTTTTTCCCTCTTGCTCATAATCCATTACAGAAAATAGTGTAGCTTTCTGTAGCATAGCCAAAACTCCATGATATGTTTGCAATTTTCCATAAGATTTGTATAGTATAAAGTAGAAATGTTTACTTTAAGAGACATCTGCTATAAATAAACTGACAGTGTAAATTTTCAGGAGAGCTACACAATTGCTTTAAAGTTGCAAAGCATGAGCCTTCTGTAGAAAGTTCCAGCACTTTCCCACATTCTAATGTGGGAGCTATGTTCACCTCTGTGTTCATGGACCTCCACTCAACTCCTGGTTCTCAGGTCTCTTTCCCAGTCCCCCAAACTGCAATGAAATTAGCCTGTAATGCTTTCAACACCCTTGTGGGTCAGTTTTCCTTCTCAGAGACACATGTGAATGGCATTAAAATACATGTCCCCCTAGCGCAAAATGTTGGCTTGGAATGCTAGAGAAACTCACCAGTTCCTTCAGATTCTGATGTTATCTTTATTGAATAGCATTGCCAGCTTTAAAGGGTCAGCCATCCAGGTCATGAATACATTTTTCTTTAAGAATTTTCCAAAATTACTTTGTAAAACTCAGGCTCAGGAGTATTTGTAAGTGAGAACAGAGGATCTTGCATTTCCTTTTTCAAAGTTCTCTTGCCGATGTTCTTTATAAAACAAGTAACAGAGTTCGCCCACTACACTTCTTTCTGTGGCACTTTCCTTTCTTTCTTCTAAATTTTACAATTTCTAAATTTAGAGAAGAATTCTCAAAAGAAATTTTAATTAATTTTCTTTTAGAATCTAAAAGGAAAGACCCAAAGTGCTTTTTTCAGAAACTGGGTAGAAAACTCATTGATTAGGAATAACAGTCATGGGCCAAACGTACACTGAAGTTCAGAGAATGAAGTGGGGCCATTGTATTAGAAACTATCATTGCAGAAGATAAAAATCTCATTTTGAAATTCTTTCTTTGGAAGATTTAAGTTTTTTTTTATATAAGAAGTGACATCAGATCATTAAGTAGTTCTTTAAAAATCAAAATATTGGTTATGATGAAGTGGCTCATTGGGAAAGAAGTGTACAGCTGTGAAGGTATGTGTGCATAGATGCTTGTGCGTGTGTGTACATACACATAGATACACACACAAATACGTGTGAAAGAAATAAGAAAACATCCCTGAAGGAACATGGGAGATGGCTTAGACAGCTGCCCTCCTGCATTCTGCCTGTTGTCATGCACACACACACACACACACACACACACACACACCATTTAAAGCATACGTATTGAATTCTGTAGAAAAAAGATACACTATATTCAGTATTGGTGAAATTATTAAGGCCACTCCACATAGTTAAAAGGGAGGTTTATTTTGTGGGGTAACTTACAAATGAAGGGATAGGTTGCAGGGTCTGGAAAGGTGTGGTGCAGTCCGGTGGTGTTCTGTGGAGAACTCTGTTCGATCTACCTCCAGCATCCAGGGTCCTGGAACCAAGAGAGACCTCTCCTTTTGATCCTGGGTCTTCAGCATCCTCTCTCAGCCCGGCCTTGTAGGCCTGACCATTACCAAAGCCTCAGTGGGGGTTGGAACTTCCAGGCCAAGGCTGGAATGGCTACCCACTACAATTCAGGCTCCAACTTTAACAAGTTTCCAGGGAGGATGGAAAAATTTGTAAACTGAAGCTCATAATTTTTGAGATAACAAGGAAGGAGAGAAGACTTGTGCAAATATTTCTTCATTTATTCACCACATCTTGAGTATGAAAGTACCTTTCTGTATTTATAGAAATACATTTGAAATTGCTTTTTTCTTATGATACCCTCAAGGTAAAATTATTTTATTGGGAAATTGATTTGCTATCAAATAAAATGAAGGTAAGAGTTTAACAGAGCTAAAGTGGTTAGTCACATGACAACAGTTTGCCTCACCGATAGTACCAGATATTCATATATGTGTACACATAACTCTCATGCATATAACATAGGAATATATATTTTAAATTGTCTAGTGTTTGTTGTTCTCAGGAGTGGGTTTTGTGACCACTGGGGAAATGACAGGTTGACAACTTTCAGACAGCATGCCTCCTGCACACACAGAAGTTACATAATTGTTAGAGTGAGCAAAACCTGTTGTCAAAAAAATTTATAAAGTACTTCCTTCTTCCTCTTAAAAATGGTTTAATTTTCTCCTCTCTCTCAGCCCTTTATCTTCTCCAGTGTCCCACCCTGCAATATGTGTGAAATGTTATCAAAAGCTTTCTGATATTACCATAAATTACTGTGTAAGCAGAGCTATTGCTTATCTGTCAAGGAGCTTTTTTCTCTTTCTTTAGCAGTTTTCTCTGTTTCTGTATGTGTGGAAGGTTTTTCTTGCTTTTTTTTTTTTAAAAAAAACCATGAACTGTACCTAAAAGGCTTTGACTTTTAGTGAAGGAGTATTGCAGAATCCTGCTCACAAATAAACTTGTGACACCACAAAAGGGAAAGGAAAGCGTTTTGTTCTATCATTTCTCTTCAATAATAATTTGCAGACAATAATTTCTATATGGTGGGACATATTCCCATGCCCAATTCAGAAAATGCATTATTATATTTAGTACATATTTTTACTCTTTTAAGTTCATTTTTTCTTTGCACATTTTGTATGCGGTGAGTTTGTGATTTTTTTCAGTTATTTATTTTAAAATCTATTGCCATTATGTCTCATCAGTGCTACATAGTTAAGTATAGCTCTTTTGATAAGAATTCCTTCACAGTGCTCTATTGTACCTGGATAGTCATAATTTTTGACAACTATACAATTATCTTTTCTATTGTGAGCTTTCTTAAAAATACTCAGGTTTAATTGGATTGAGCTTCTGTTTTGGAAAGAAGTGGGATCATATTTTGTTACAGACTGTGCAGCCTGAAAAGCCTGAGTAGTAGGCCTGTGACGATGCTGCCCTAGGCTGAGACAGAGTGCAATTTCTATTTTAGACAGTGCAGAAAAAGAGTTCCACAAGAGACCCAGACTTTGGAAATCATTGTCAGAAATAATGAAAGAATATCCAGAAACCTCCTGAAAGAAGAAACCTATGAATTTCTGCAACCCCATGTAAAAACACCAGTGGCTCATTGGTGGCCTGGAATTTTGCCTTCAATGACTTGTCCTGATATATATCTACTGGTACTTAAATGCCACTTCAGGTGTATTTTTAAATCTTTTACAATATCAGACATTCAGTTCTTTCTTACACAGTACATATATATTAGCATCTGAAGTAAATTAAAAAGCAAAATGTAAAAGGAGTTTCTCTGACTCTGTCCATATTGATATTTAGGCAACATAGTCAAAAACACGTTATCACCAAAGTACATGTATATCAGTAGCGATTAACATTGTTTTTAGAGGCAACCACCACCACCACCACCACCACCACCACCACCACCACCACCAACAACAACAACAACAACAGCAACTATTATTAATAATAGTAAAACAAACAAAACTTCTCATCTTGCAGGCTTCATCCCTGAAAGGTGATGTTTTTCCCCTCAGCCCAGCTACTGGGCAGGGAGACATTCAGTCTCAGACTGCAAGGCACTACCCCCAGGGATAAGTCAAGGGGAAATATGCTCAGTTCTGTTTGTCATTCTTAGCTCTGCTCACCACTCTTTCCCTTGAACAAGTAATATGCATAGACGGTATAGTGAGCAGTGAGCACACTGCTGCTTCTGCCAATGATGACCCACCCCACTTTCCATACCTGCAGCAGCCAAAGGTCACAGTGTGTGCCATGCAATCACCATGCTTTAGATGAGCCAGGTCCCCCAATTCAACTTTAAGTTAAGGAGAAAGACTTTGTAAAAGCACTTTTATGAGTTTGAAAAAAATACATTGACCTATTCCTCTGGTACCTAGTTAGTAATTCAATATATGTATTTATTTAAATTAATAGATTTTTTTTCCCAGCAGTTTTATCCTTATGGATAACTTTCTCAGAAAGTATGAAGTTCATATTATGCAGCCCCAGGCTAATATGGTTTGCACTGTTGCTAACATCTTTCCTTAGTGTAGTCTGTTAAACTTATAAAGCAGTATCTATATATTACTATTAACTTAAGAACATAGTTTACGGGCTGGAGAGATGGCTCAGAGGTTAAGAGCACCCTCTGCTGCTGTGGATATCGCTCTGTGTAAATAAAGTTCTGATTGGCCAGTGGCTAGGCAGGAAGTATAGGCGGGACAAGAGAGTAGAGAATTCTGGGAAGTAGAAGGCTGGAGGGAGACACTGCCAGCCGCCGCCATGAGAAGCAACATGTAAAGACACTGGTAAGCCACAAGCCATGTGGCAAAGTATAGATAAGCAGAAATGGGTTAATTTAAGACAGAAGAAGTAGATAACAAGAAGCCTGTCACAGCCAAACAGTTTCTAAACAATGTAAGTCTTTGTGTGCTTTCTTGGTTGGGTCTGAGCGACTGTGGGACTGGCGGGTAAGAGAGATTTGTCCTGACTGTGGGCCAGGCAGGAAAACTCCAACTACACTCTGCTCTTCCAGAGGTCCTGAGTTCAATTCTTAGAAACCATATGGTGGTTCACAACCATCTATAATGAGATCTGGCGCCCTCTTCTATATACATAATAATAATAAATAAATCTTTTTTTAAAAAAAGAAAGAAACATTTAAAAAAAGAACATAGTTTACAGTGAGCATTTTATTGAAGGGTGTATAATTCTTAGTTTTCATAATGTCATGCATATTAAGTAGAATGACTTTACTTTTCTAAAAATTATCTATCCTTAGGTGTAAAAATGCAGCTCAGTTGGTATACTGCTCCCCTGCAAAACTGGTTGTAGGAGGTAAAGACAGAAGCAGCCACAGCAAGGAAGAAACCCTTGCAATAATTGAGGTGAAATGCAAAATTATGTGGGCCAGAGTGAAGGCACTGAGTAGTAGATAGAAACATTTGTAACATTGCCTCTTCCAAAGTGGTGTTATTTTTTTATCACTAATACAAATCATCCTTATTTTCTATATCACATAATGATGGTGTCATATTATAGTGTTAACTATTTCAATGACTTTCAGTAAATCATAAGGCTTGTAGTTATGATTCTTAAAAATCTAGCCTTTTCTAGTTGGAAAAATTGAAAAAGTTTAATTGTGAGTAGATTTATATGATATTGCTGGGATATATCTGTTAAATGTTTTTCTCCTATTGAGATATATTTAGCTCACTTAAAATATAATTCAGATCCAATTTGCCATTTTTCTTGCCAGTAAGTCAAAATGTCATAGGAAATAAAGGCAAAGACTCATTAAAGTCCCAGGCTCTTAAAACGTTGTCTTTTCTTCCCTAATAGCAGGAAAATTAAGGGGAGGAGTGTGGCCATAATGAGTGGGCACCACTAAGAATCATGAATAAGGCACAACTGGGTTGAAGGTTCAGAGCACTGGAGTGTGACTGAGGAGGAGAGAATTCATGACGATTACTCTGGCTTTGGAATGTTAAAGTCCAGCTAGCTGTAAGTAGGAGAGTGCTAACCCTGTCACTGACATACTTTTCCCCAAATTTGAATGCTGCTACCATCGGATATTGAAAAACTGAGGAATGCTTTGGGTGAGAAGGATTCCAGAGGTTCAGGCAACCTCGCTTTGGCATTAATCTCTAAAACTGACCCCAATACCAAAACATAAATATGGATACAGTGACATAAGGACTATTTATGAAACATGGTCCATCTTGGGAGATCTCTTACAGGAATTAGTGATACAAAGAAAAATAAAGCCAAATCCCTCTTCATGGGACACAATCTCAAGTAAGGAGCCAGCCAAGCAACTGTACTTAGTGATGAGTTAACTTAAACTGTCACCTTGACCCAAGCACAGAGTCACTTTGGAAGAGAGGACCTCAGCAGAGAAACTGCTTCCATCAAATTGGTCTGTGACTGTTTATGAGGCACTTCCTTATTTGACCATTGGTCTGGGAAAGCCCAAGCTGCTGCAGGTGGTGCGAATCCTAGGTAGGTGAGCCTGAGCTGTATAATAAAGCTGAGCAAGCTAGGGGAAGCAAGCTGGTACATAGCATTCTGCTCCAGCTTCTCTTTCAGTTACTGCTTCCAGTTTCCTGCCTGGGGTTCCTGCTGAGGCTTCCTCAGATGATGGACAGTAACTTGTAAGCAAACCCCCCTTTTTTCCCAAGTTGCTTTTGGTCATGGTGTTTATCACAACAATGGAAAAGCAACTGGAACAGACAGGGAGCAGGGTAAGGAATGAGACGTGAGTGTAGAGCATTTTCGATAGACAGTGTGGGGGATGAGAGCTGAGTGACTACTGAGGTGAGAACATGGCACGAATGTAGTAAGGATGGGGGCCTGGATGCATAAGATTCCCGGAGTGATAACCCAGTGGGAGTGAGGAGTGACCTGGAGATAAGAAGAAAAGGAACACAGTGGACAACTGGGAAGGACACAGGGCTTCCATGCTGTGGGGAGTCACAGACAACTGATGCCTCCAAAGTGTTCTAAACAAGCTGTCACTCTTGAAAACTCATGGTACAGAGTGGGAACAGCATGGAAGCCTAGAAAGAAGCAGATGGTCTAATCAGCCACTTGGTAGGACTCAAGAGTGGCCAGGGCTTGAGCTCTGAGGTATTTTCATAGGCTGATATGACAGTGTTTGAAGATGGCCTGGGTGTGTGATGGAAAGTACGAGAGGATCAGTCAGTCCAGGAAACACTATGTAAGTGATGACGTAAAAAGGTGAAGTTGGGGGGGGCATGAGGGTGGGGATGGGGTAGGGTGGGGTGTGGGGGTTGTGGAGCAGCACAGAAGTTTCAGAGTTAGGAAGATGGGCTATCTTCTTGGGCTCACTATAAATCACACATGAGTTCTGAGATACAAAGAAAAACATAACTTTTGTTTTGGAAAGTAAGGAGATGAAATGGAGAGGCCATTCAACTTTGCTCCTTTGAGACAAACATAGACGTTTTCTATTGCTGTGATTTCAAAGGAATCCTGGCCTACTGATGAGCTCATAGCATCTATAGAAAGAATTGCTGACACACTGAGCTAAGTGTGCTGTTGCTCTGTTCATCTTTAGGAAAAACTGGGCCTTATCCCACAGACATCTCTTACTTTTTTTCTGTAAGAGGATTTTGTTTTGTCTTGTTTAGCTAGTCATGTGAGAAATTAACACTTGTTATTTATATGCCAATGCTATCAAATTGCCAGAATTGACTAGAGACTAACTTAGTTTCATACTAAAAGTGTTTACAATATTCCCTCAGCTTTCAGGGAGGATAATTTGTTAGCAAGGAACTAGAAATACCTTGAGTTAGTGTAGATTTTTATTTGCTGTTGTCTTTTTTTAATTATAAATTAATTTCAGCTTAGCTCACTCATTTACATTTTTATTTTCTTACAGATGTATTCCTACCTTTTAGAATGTAGCTGTGGATATTTGATACCATTTCTAGCCTGTAAAATCGTTAAGCATTGAATCCCAGTGCACTAGAGTTTTATGAACCATCCTTAACCAATTGCCATAACATGTATCTAAGTAATATTTTTCCTTCATTCCACAAATTGCTTAAGACTTGCATTGCTACCACTGAATTTATTTTCCAGGAAGAACTGATTAAGTAGAGTCAGATAGATGGCTCAGTGGGTTAAAAGTCCTGGCCACACAAGCCTGAAGACCTGAGTCCAATTCCCCAAATCCACAAAAACACAGAAGTAGTGGTTCACATCTGTAATTCCAGTACTTCTGTTGTGTGATGGAAGGTGGAGACAGGAGAATCACCCAGCTGCTCACACTCCAGCCAGACTGAAGTTCTAAGAGTGGTAGAAATAAGACAGACCTTGCCTCAACAAGGTGGAAAAAGAAGTTCACCACTTTCAGTGTAAAGGGCTGTTAATCATCACAGGAAGGCCTGGAGACAGAACACAGTTCATCTCAATTCATCACATTGCGAAGCTGAGAGAGGGGAATTGTGGCTGCTCAGCCACAATTTTATACTCAACCTAGTCCATGAAATGGTACTATCCTTAGGTTTGGTGGATCTTCTCACCTCAATTAATCTAATCTATACAGTTCCTCAGAAATGTCCGGAGATGTATTTCTATGGTGATCTTAAACTCCATCAAGTTGGAAATACAGATCCAACATCATAGGAGCTGTGGCTAGCCCTGCGGTTACATTTTAACCACACTTAGTTACCTAGCTATGAAGTCAAGTTTAAGTGCTGTGAAGGTATCCAACTTCATTGCCTCATTTGATTTTAATCTGTAAATTGGAATCATAGCACTTTTTATTTCATTAGGTTCTTTTGAGAACTTAATCATAAGGTAAAAATAATGAGAGTATTTGAACTCTATGCAGGTCAGGCATTACTGTTGTCAGTCTGAGGGAGAGTCTCACGTAGTGCAGCTCGGCCTCCAATTACTAGTCCTCGTAAAGATTTCCTTAGAGTAGGGATGACAGACATTTACACTATACCTTGCTCGGGTCACACATGGTTTAAAGAGCTTTGCAAGTTTATCATTCTGAAGATGAAATTGTTAATATCATCAAAAACTTATGGCACAGAGGTTGAAATAATAACCGGCTTTAAAGCCAATGTGACCAACGATAATGGAGTAATGTTAGAGAGACTGAAAGGTCAGAACTAGCCATAGCCATGAATAGTGGCTGAAGAAGGAATGTGAGGAATTGCTTCTAACCGTATGTGACGAGAACAATTTCAGAGTCCTCTTTTGTGAGTGTGAACATATTGTGGACAATGATAAAATGCACAAATAACATCTATTTTTTAGTTGAATAATAGTCCATTTATTTAACTCCATAGTAAATGGCTAGGGGTAAACGAATCTGTCACACATTTATTTTTTAGTTGAATAGTAGTCCATTTACTTAACTCCATAGTAAGTGGCTAGGGGTAAACGAATCTGTCACCCTGTACCCCCCTTCTCTGGTTCTGCACTGTTTCCTCAGCCCACTGTTTACTTTTCACTCCAAGACAGTGTTTCCTAAGTTCCTCATGGATATCTAGGACTTACTCTGCAGCCTTGCAGGGCCTGGAACATGCTGCCCTGCTTTCCTTACTGCTGAGTGTCTCTGAGACTGTAGGCCGCTGGGGACTCACTAGGCCTGTCTCTGTTAGCGCATCTTCATCAGCAACTGACTAAATACTTACTTTCTATTTGATCAAAGGAGATAATCACTATTATTTATTTTACAAATTTATTCATTTATTTGTATGTGTACGTGTATGTGTGTGTGTGTGTGTGCGCGTGTGTGTGCGCGTGTGCACACACACGCATGTGCACAGGTGTCCTGGTGCTTCTCTGTCACAATACACATGGAGAGGACAGAGGATCCCACAAATGGGAATCAGTTCTCTCTTTACTGTCTGGGTCCCAGGTATTGAACTCAGCTTGTCAGAATTGGAAGCAAGTGTTTTAATCCACTGAAACATCTTGCTGGCCCAAGGTAGATTATTTTTGACAGATTTAACAATTATCTGACAACTACTAGTTTATTTTATTAAAACATAGCTGACAGCAAGGAATTTTGATGATCAGAAACTATGTGAACAAAGCCATGCACCGAATACTGGGGACGAAGCTCATCTGAGAGCCAAATTCTGTACCACCAAGAGAAAAGACCATGAACAATCATGAAGACTGCCAAGTCAAGGTGAAAAGGTCTTAGGCAGGATAAGGGTGGTCTGTCTAGTAAAACACATAGAGGGAAGACAAGAAAATGAAGAAATGCAGAAATCGGGTGTTCCTTCAATTCACAGAGTATAAAGACATTATATTTGACCTTTCACAGTGTGTTCAAATTTTATAAGGTGCTTACAACATAACAATGAATTTCAAAGTTGGACCAGAAGAGAAGGGCAAGGGAAGAGGTCCAAGTAAGCAAAGAAACTTCCAGATTGTTTGACTTTTATTATTGCCATTTCCAGCTTTTCTGCAACTCCCACAGCTCTGCTAAATGCTCTTGAAAAGGAAATTGGACCATGATGTTCCCCTGATATTATTTCTTTATGCTCTGTGCCCTTGATGGTTACATTCAACCCTCTCTCTCCTCACTTCCCTCCCACTGGCTCAGTACCACTACAGCCAGTATATGAGTGGTAATGGATGGTATTGGGAAACTTCAACATTTACATCTTAGTCATGGGTTTGCTAACTCGAAAGTACACCAGAGTGTGGCCATGGTTTAAAATGGGACAGAGAATACTAATTCATCTTCCTGCAAGTGGAATTGAGTTCTGTAGCTGAACAGTTTCTGAGAGTTCAGTGTAGCAGTAGTCTGTGAGCACTCACAGAAAGTCAGTCTTTGATGGGGAAAACTGAGCAGTTTCTTGAAATCTTGAAATAGGATCTTATCTTCTCAGGTGTAAAGGATGCCAAGGATTATGGGATTTCAACAGAAGTGCTGTTATGGAGCTACAAGAAGTGAGATGAGTTGAGTCTAGTAGTGAGTAGTATTTCAGATTCATAATAGATCAAACCAAAGCCAGAGACAAAGGACTGGGTCGTATGAACTAAGAATTTTGCCTCACATAGCCATTTTTAGTGATGGGTGTTGCTCAGTGTTAGAACATGTGTTTAACTCATACAAGGCTTCAGATGCAACCCCTTGTATATGCACATACATATATAGTCATTTTCTTAATCTATGAAAAAATTAAACTACTTTTATTTAGGGGTGTATATATCCACTCATGGAGCACCTCTCAAAGTCAGAAGACAACCTGTAGAAATCAATTTTCTCCTTCTACTCTGTGGGTCCTGGGGATTCAACTCAAGTTGGTAGCAGCACAGTTACTCATTGAATACTTCCCTGGCTCATGTATTCTTACAAAGCACTTTATTTACTTTTGTGTGTGGGGGTGTGGTATGATGTGTGGGAGTATGTGTGTGAAAGAGTATGTGCAGGGTCATGTGGGAGGGAGCACATGCTGTGCTGCATGGTTAGAGCTTAGAGAACAACTCGCATGAGTTGGCTCCCACGTTCACCTTGTGAATTTGGGGATCAAATTGGTCAGGTTGTCAGGCTTGGTGGTAAACTCCTTCACCCACTGAGGCATTGCTGCTCTGTTTCTTTTCTTGGAACCTTTATTTCTGGTGACATATGTAGGAGACAAGGTTGTCCTCTCCTACCCCTGTGTGAACTGTCACCGCACCAGTGTGAAATGAGTGTCGGTGAAGGAAGCTGGTCATTTCGCTGTGCTTACAGAGCCTGACTCTCACCATGTGCACATGGTGTTGAGGCACAGGAAATGTATTCTAGGACTTCTTCCTTCTTCCAGAGCCCCCAGGATCCTACCTTTGGCATGCCACTATCTAGAAGGACAAGTAAGCACCTCTGGGGAAGCACTTCCTGCTGAATGACAGCTACCATCCTGCTGAGCTTTCAGAGAAAGTAGTGTCTTTACCCAAAGCAGTCTCTCATTACTTCCTGCTCCATATGACATCTCCAGATAACCTAACAACAGAGAGTGGGAGGGTATTGTTATGAATTCTTGCAAATGTCAAGGTTCCTGAGACTTTGAAGTATTTCACTGAAGGAGGTGAAGGATGCCATTCTTCAATGTAGTTGGGAATCCTAACCTGAACTATGAGGGGAAAGTCAAACAAAAAGAAACCCAGGAAACCCCTTTTGTTTAAATATTGATAGTTAAGGCTTTGAGCATGAACTATTGAACTGAAGAGCTTGCATTCAAACCAAAGCACAGATAGGGGGACCCACCACACTGGTCTGAGATTTATATGGACTTTCCTCATCTCTGTAATAAAAACCATAGAAGAATCAACCACAGAGATAACTCCCAAGAGCCAGTGCATAGAAGGTACCTTGCAGATACATCTGGTGCTTTGGGGTAGCAAACATGAAGGCTCCTCTGTTATCATAATTGACTGAATGTTGAGATTTAGGTGAAAATTAGCAAATTTCCTTGCTGCCCAAGGTCAACCTTCTGAAAAGTACAAAGAGATGTATACAATCCAAATAAGTGTTTGTTAAGCATGATAATCTCAATTATTTTTTGGTCTTCTAAACATACAAAAAGAGTGACTGTTTTAATTCTCCAGTATCATTTAAAAATTTTACTCATTTGCTTACATTGGGAACTGTGCAATTGTATTTACTAAAACATATGAATGTTTATTATCTTCATTCTTAGTGTATGCCTCCACATGTGCCTATCAAACTTCCTGGGAATATCTTAACCCTCACAAAGTAATGTATGCTATATATATAAATGTGCATAATTGTGCTTCATAAGATAATGTTCACCCTCATCTTAATTATTTGAGAAACATGCAAATATTTAATTGAATGTAAAAATCGACCCTATACATATTTATTTGATCTATCTAGTCTCAAGGCAAATTCAGTATGATTAGTATCAGAATAATTGCAGCTAGCTTCTATGCAGAAGACTCCACAGTCACACAGACTCCCAGCCTGATGCATCATGATTAATAAAAGCCCCCCAAAGGGGCTTGTATAATCTTGGTATAGGTGTTTCTTAAATCTAAGAAAAGGGAAGAAATAAAGTAAAAGGATATTTATTTTTGAAGAGAATCTGAAAATACAGCCCTGGAAAGCAAGGCTTGCTTCGTTTGTGGACATACTGAACTCTCCTCACTCCCATGTCTTTTCTGTTGTGCATTTTGAACTATTGTGCTTCGTTTCCACAGTCTTTGAAAATAGATGGGTATCCTTAAGCTCCAGCAGCAGGTGAAAATTGAGATGTAAGATCTGAGTACTTACAAAACAGTTTCAAAGTTTTAACATTTATTTTACTTAATTATTTTTATAGGGACCCTATGCTCACCAAGAGTAAAATCAGTGTGTCAGAAGCATGCTTTGGTTTTTCATTGGAGGATACAAGTGGGTTGATTTGGTTTTGTTTCTGTTATGATGAGTGGTGGCAGGCTCTGCTGATGGCTTCTCTGTCCAATACACTTTTAGAGAACGGAGGGAAGGATACACACTCCCTTCTACTTTTGGAAGTTAACTTGGAATTTATTAAGAGGTGTTTTAAAAATAGATTGAAAGGCAACCATTAAGGGAGTGAGAGATGCTATTAGGAAGAGAACAGGACATGTTTCAGCATGAGTGCATGGTACAGAGGGGCACAGTGAACAAAGAACAGGACCCAGACGTGTTTTGTGAGTTCCAGATCTATTAATTCATAAGTGTTAATATATGAGGGCTGTGGTTAGGCAACACTATTTTAACATTTTGTAAGTAACAATATTTTATATAAAATATACTGGTTCTTATTTTTCTCAATGTTTGCCTTGATTATCACATTTTGCTTTGCTCTGCATTTTGACAGTATAATAATTTGGAGTTCATAGAATAAATTGGGTTCCATAAGAGACATCTGACCTTGTACCTTGTTATATTTCTATTTTAAAAATATGAGATCAATATATCCTTGTAGATCAGTGGGCACTCAGGAGAGTTGCAGTATTTTAGCTCATTTGCAGTGTGAATTGATAAATGTGGCTACATTTCTCTGAAGTCCTTCATCAAATAATAGTGACAATTATTATGCTGCCTGTAGAATCACAAAGCTTTAGCTTTTACATTTCATACTTCCTAATATTGTAGCTTCTCCAACCACCAAGACTTGCTGAAGATATTTATATAACTTTCCCCCAAATTTTGGACAAAGACATAAGAAGTAACTAGCTTAAGCTGGAGTTGTTTGCATTCTGGGTCTTTACTGCATTTTAGTGCATGCTCCCGTCATAAATGCCCACCTCCATACAAATGATGCAAAATTATTTTATAACTTATTACAAACTTTCCTACAATAATCTTGATAAGTATTTTTCACTAAAATATCTCATTTGAAATTTTCATCCTTGTATGTTCTATTTAAAGATTTATTACTTATTTGTCCATTTATCTATGTATGTGTTTGTGTGTGTGTGTGCACAGAACCACACACATGGAGGCTAGTAGAGGACGTCAGGTGTACTCCTCTACCACTGTTTGCCTACTTTTTTGAGGCAGGGTTTCCCCCTGACCTAGTATTCCTGTTTTCTCTGCTAGCTGGAAGCAAGTCAGCCCCAGCTGTCCTCCTGTCTCTACCTCTGTCAGAGTGGGGGTTACAGGCATGTGAATGCCTCCATAATCTTACATGAGTTCTCAGATCCAAACTCCATTCCTCACTATTGTTCATCAAGTGGTCTTAATTTCTGAGCCATTTCTCCAGCTTCTATTGTTGTATCTTATGATGTTGCATCTTCCTCAATGGACTATAGTTTTCTTTTTTAAATAGAAGATATCATACATCTTCATCCACTTGTACACACATTCACAAGCAAAATGTGACATGGTGAAAATATTGTGAATTCTTTTAAATTTTGAAATTCCCAGTAGAGAAACAAAAGTCCTGTTCAGATACCTGTGGAAGACCTATTGATGTTTTTATGGGTTCTATTATTCATCGATAATAATCAAAAGCTGAAAAACACCTCACAATATCTTCTTGAAATCTTAGAAATTTCATATTTCATGTGTGAAGCTCCACAGTATTTATTGATTACTCTTTGTTCCCAGAAGGTAAGTTTTCCAGGGGTGATTATATAACCAGCTGTGCAACTGTAGGCTGGCCGCTATTCACTCTGTTAGTCAATCTGTCCCTACGTGATAGAGTTTGGATAACTCTTCTGTTTGCCTCACTGGGCTGTTATGAGGCTCAGCATAAAGGTTCTAAAAGTAGAAGTCACAAGACCTATAAACATGCTACATTACTCACACAAAGCAGTATTTATGTTTATACTTAGTAACCATAAACTACAAACATTCTATGTAATTTTACAGTAGCAGGATTTAGTCAGATCCAGTTTTGAATTAGAATATTCATTCTTAGAGAACAACCCTTCAGCTTTGATTGATACATTTCGATTTAGTTTATCTATTTATTTAGCAAACATTCTGTTTGGAGAGTGGAGTATATGGTCAAAATACGTGTGGGAGAAGAGGTGAGGTACATGTGGGATAACACGTGAGATGTTATCTCTCAGGCTGTATCTGGCTTTGCTGTTGAGCTTCATGGCCTGGGACCTCAGTTGATGGCTGGAAGGTGTGTGTGTACCAGGGAGACCAGCACAAAAGAAGTCATGACTGGCCTTGTAAAGGCTAGCCTTCCAACCAGGGAAGCCTAGCTTCCTAGACTCTGGGTTATAATCTCATCACTGAATGTGGAGTGGGTGCAGAATTGGCAAGAGGAAATGTTTTCTGAAGCCACAGGACCTAAAGTGAAGCACACATTTAGCCTGAGGCATCTGTAACAGAAGTGACTGTGGTGCTTGCTGTGTCTTGTCTGTCTTCTTCCGAATGTACCACCAGCACTTATCACTGCACATGCCATTGGGCCACATGCTGTCAACGAATGTTGCCAGGGATATCGCAGGACCGATTCAGGACTGATGAATTCTATGGGTGGCACTGCTTTTACTGCATACAAAATGATTGTGCCTATACAGAAACTCAATGATTTAATTGTGAAATACAAAAGGCTTTAGTATTTTCCTACCTACCATCACCACTTTGAAGTGTATTATTCTAGAATGCTCAGTTCTAAAAAAAAAAAAAAAAATGCTGGATTCCATAAAAATCATTTCACACATGTGCGCATACACTCACATATACTCACACACAAATAAAAAAAATCAAATAATTCTTTAAAAAAATTACTTGATGAATTTTGAGTTGGAATCAGGACAAGATTTCTAGAAAATTCTACAAATGGTCCTAAACATAACCTTTATTATTTTCTACTATGCACTTATATAAAACAGCATTCTCAGTATTGATTGTAAAATAAAAATGTCAATAAATTTTGTAAAATGTTGAAGATGCTTTCTCCAACACCATCAAATATGTCAATGTTTAATTTTTATATAAAATCTACCAGGCACATCCATCTCATCATATAAAAATGCTTTTTAAATGATAAAATTATTTGTTTACTAAAATTACCTTAAAATAAACTTCTTTATGATTTACCCATAAATGCTTGGTTGGTATGTAATCTGCCTTATGTACCTATTTAGTTGAGGACATATACATATTTTTGGGTGAATGGGTAAATGAATGGAAAGAATTTAGATCTTACACCCTGGCAAAGAGATGCTGTGTCTCCTGACTAGGGGCTCCTTTCCTCAGTCTGTACCTGGTGACATGTGAAACAACTTACTATTGCTTCCTTCAGGATCTCCGAGTCATCTCATTCTTGGACCTCAAAAAATGCCAGAATTTTCAAGACCAAGGGTTGAGAGTTTCACTCTAGATTTTTAACCATAGCTCAAACTGTATTATACAGGAAATTGCTGCTCAGTCATATCTTTTTATTTTTCTTCCTCCGCAAACTACACCAGATATTAAAGTAGATCAAGCAGATAAAGTCCATCACATGTAGAAGACAATAAGATGAGTCCTTCCCTCTAGTCACTGCCCTTCCGTATTCTGGCACAAAAATCACTTTTCTTAAACTTTCCTATCCTCCTTTTGACAGTTGCAAATATAATATTTCTGCTTGAAATTCTCTGCTCTATCCATGTACTTGAACCTAGTCAGGGTCCTGAAAGTACACCATTGGTATATCATTTGGAAAGATTAAAGTCTTGGATTGCACACAGAGCAAAGTTAAATTTTCAAATATGAATGCACAATTAATTTGCAAAGCTAGCTTTAAATATTCCCATATATTTTGTGTCAGTCAAAAGTCGTTATTTTCCACTTATTAAAAGTTGTGTTACTACCCAAGAGTCTAAAATAATTAAAGCATAAAAATCCCAAATCTTATGGCTTGTCCCTGGACATAATTACATAGACAAAGTGATTGCAGTTTTAAAGAACAATGTTATTGTGAGCTGCTTTAGGAGAACACAGGCAGGCTTCGTAAATTTAAATGGAGGGATTGAAAAACAAGAAAGATCTACTACCACCAGGCTATGAATATCTAGTCTAGTAAGAGGTGCAAAAGTTTCAATAAAGTAGTGATTGGTAATCTTGAATTTAGTGGCAAGAAATTACAAATCTGTCCCTCTCCTGATGTCTCCTCTGTGAAATATAGATGAGTTGAGGAGATAAAGGTGTTACCAGCAGAGGCTTAAACCTGCAGCTTTGAACATGATTGTCCAGAACAAGCAGGGGCTGCTGTTCTTGACACGGCCATGCTGACATGACTTACTTAGTGTTCCCCTCTTCTGAACATCCGTTTCCCCTCCCACCTTGCCCCTCCCCATCTTTGTCACTGGTTAAGATAAACCAGTGTAGCATTCAATCTGTCCACCACAGTTAATCACTCCAGCTGCATGGCAAAGCATTGACTTCCAGCTCCTTTTCTCCATGGGCGTTGAAGACACAGCTTAATATTTGTTTGTTGCATATTGGTTGCTGTACATCTCAGGCCATAAAGACCATGACAAGTGCTCTGTGCAATAATAAAATATTAATTTCCAGACAAAAAATTAAGTGGATTAAAGAAGGAGCTGTTGTCTATCCCAGTAGTGGCTTTTAAGACATTAATGTCTATCTAGGCTTTGAACATATCTATTTTTAGCTATTCAAAACACATGTAATAAGCCCTAAGTACTGTCTGCCTTTAGAGGAGAAGGAGAGAATTGAAACCAACAACCAGATCCTGTCATATCATGACTATGGACAAAGATTTCCCCTTTCTTATATGATGTCTCTTAGTTTTAGTTTTGAAAGCATTATGCCAAGTTAAAATACTTGTTACTTTCCAGTAAACAATGGGGAAGATAATACACACACACACACACACACACACACACACACACACACACACACACACCAAGGTTGATGCATAGATGTGCTTATTTATCAAAAATTGAAAAAAATAATTCAGGTAAATAGAAATAAGTTCTGATAAGAAATGATGAACCACTTGCCATCAGTCATCACTGAGCAAGGACAAAAGCCTCAGGAAGTGAAAAACTGTGGCTTACGTTTGATTATGTGTTATTTTCTCCGAAGAAGATAATTCCATTCAGAAATATTATAATTTGATGATGACAGTAGTTTAATTTTTCATTTAATTGTCATTTTTCCTATGTAAAAGGAGCCTTAGAAATAAATAATTGGCTTTCAAATACTAGACATTTGTCAATGGCTTTTTGAATGGAGGTAGATGGGAAGGATTAAGGTAGCAGGGACTCAGGAACAGTGTTCAAGGCAGAGAAGAGGCTATGTAGAGCTGATGTGTGGTGGTATTGTGTTCCCCAAAATATTGTACACTCTAATAAACAAAATATTGTATACTCTAATAAACTTATCTGGGGTCAAAGAACAAAATAGCCTTTAGATACAGAGGCTAGAAAATGGTGGCACTCATATCTTTAATCCTAGCATTCCAGAGGCAGAAATCCCTCTGGATCTCTGAGTTCAAGGCCACATTGGAAACAGTCAGGCTTGGTGACCTAGAAGTCTGTATAGACAAGCAGTGATGAGGTCATGTGGTTGGTTTACAACCAATGAGAAGGTAGAACAAAAAGTCAATAAAAAGACAGATACACAGGAAATAGGTCTCTTTCTGAGGGGAAGGACGACAGCGGCAGCGAAAGGTAAGAAAGGCAGTTTTAAGTCTTAGCTCCCAGCTACTGCTCTGACCTCTTGGGCTTTTAATTCTGCATTTGGACCTGTGTTTCTTATTTAATAAGACCGTTCAGAATTACATCTACACTGATGTATGTACAAAGCAACCTCTCAGGAAAGCTGCAGAGCAACTGATCACATGGGAGAGAACATCACCTAAAGGGCTTAGAGGATCCCTTTCTCATCAATAATTTTATAAAACATACACAACTCTCATTGTAGATGTAACATAAACTCATCTGGGGTCAGAGAAGCAGAACAAGCCACAGTTTCCTCACCTTGCCAGTTCCTCAGCTGATCCTGTTTCCTCAGACTGGAAGCCTCTGAGTCCTCATCCAAATGAATCTCAACTGAACTGCTTCTCTTAAGTCTGAATGCTTAACCAGCCTCGTTCCTGGTTTCCTCACCTTACATACCTTTCTGTTTTCTGTCCTCACTCCCTGGGATTAAAGGCTCTCTTCTTGGGATTAAAGGCGTGTGTCACCTTGCCTGGCTGTTTCTAGTGTGGCCTTGAACTCATAGAGAGCCAGAGGGATTTCTGTCTCTGGAATGCTAGGATTAAAGGCGTGTGTGCCACCATTTTCTAGCCTCTGTATCTAGTGGCTGTTCTGTGCCCTGACCCCAGATAAATTTATTAGGGTGCACAATATTTTGGGGAACACAATACCACCACATTTCTCCTTTTTTGTGTAAAATTTAAAAAAGCTTATAATTAATGCAATGAAAACTATCCAATAAGTATATGCAATTATAAGTCAAGAATTACATTAAGAATATCTAGTCCACTAACATTTGACAGATTCAGTTAAAAAACTCCATTATATGTATTAACAATGTCCAGTCCAGTAATATTTGATAAACTCAGACAAAAAATTTTCATTACTTATTCTATTTAAAACAAATAGTTCCTTTTTAAAAGTAGATTCAATAATTTCACATTTTATCTTATCATATCCATATTCTCTTTTTTTCTTTTCATAATAGATTCAATAATCTACCTTTTGTCATTTTTATATCTTCCCCTGTTTCTTTTTAGAGTAGATTCAATGATCTACCCATTTTTCCTATTATTTCTTTATCTTTTTTCTCAAAGTAGAGTTAAAGATGTACCTCATATCTATATTCTCTTCTTTCTTTTTTTTTTTTTTTTTTTTTTTTGTTCCAGAGCTGAGGATCAAACCCAGGGCCTTGTGCTTGCTAGGCAAGCGCTCTACCACTGAGCTAAATCCCCAACCCCTCTTTCTTTCTTTTTTAAACAAAACCTCTTAATCTAATCTCCATGTTCAGCTTTTTTTTTCTCCTGACCATTAACAATTAGCAACTTGTAACCAGCTATTGTAAACAATGACAATATCCAAAATTCATTAAACGACCAAAAACCTCCCATCTGGGAATGTGGATGTCATTTTCTTAAAAATACTTCTTGCTTTCTGTGGGTAAAGACATCTTTAGGAGATCCTGAAAAGAAAAAATTTGGGTTAATTGTCAAGTCCTGTATCATTTGACCAGTTGCTGCATAATGAGAAAGTCCAGGGCTTGTTTAAAGTCCTTGTTCAAGTAGTCTGTCAGGCTGGATCATTTCAGCTAGCCATCTCAAAATTGTCCTGAGTAGTTTGTAGTCCAAAGTTGATCTTTTGGTGGTGTTAATCGGCTTAATGGCTTTATCGTAGTCCATGTGGAATTGTCATTGTGGGCTCCTGTCATCTTTTTGAAGATTTCAAAGTCACTGTTAGGCATGGTCATGGTTCCCTGCAGACATTTTTTGAAAGCAGAAAGGTATATAAGGCATGAAAAGCAGCAACTAGGCTGGTTAAGATTCAGGCTTTAGAGAAGCAGTTCAGCTGAGATTCATTTGGATAAGAACTCAAAGGCTTCCAGTCTGAGGAAACAGGATCAGCTGAGGAACTGGTGAGGTGAGGTAACTGTGGCTTGTTCTGCTTCTCTGATCTTCCAGCATTCACCCCAATACCCAGCTCCAGATTTGTTCTCATTAATAAGACCATTTAAGATTCGTGCTACATCTTATGATGAGGGACAGGATGCCATGAGAATCTCTTCTCTATTTATGTTCCAAGAAATCTTTGATAGAATCAATACTCACAGTTAGGAGTCATTAAAAATGACAGTAGTCCCTAATATAATGAAAGTCTATAGAACCTAGGTTTTAAAGGATTTTCCGTTTTATATTCAGGACTTAGATGGAAGATCAGGACAGACATCTTACTGGCTCATGTGCTAAGCTACTGCATACAGCACCCTCTGTTTAGTGTTCAGAATCCACACTTACTCTAATATTGGAAAGAGCTATCATTTGACTTTATGTAATAAACATGTCTATTATTTTATGATAGCATCAAGAGCCCAGGTTATCCTCACATATACTATTTTTTTCAACAGTTATATTTCTTCTTATTTATAATTATCAGTCTTAGCTACTGTTCTAGTGCTGTGAAGAGACACCATGACCAAGGGAACTCTTATAAAAGAAAATATTTAACTGGGGCTTGCTCATAATTTTAGAAGTTTAACTTATTATTGTGGTGTGGAGCATGGCAGCATGCAGCCAGGCCCTGGAGCAGTTAGCTGAGAGCCACATCCTGATCTGTAGGCAATGAGCAAGAACCTTGGCCTGGAATGAGCTTTTGAAACCTCAAAGCCCACCCCAGGGACATTCTTTCCCCCAAAAGGCCACACCTCCTAATCCTTCTAATCCTTTCCACGGGCAGCAGGAAGACAGAGAACTACTGGGCCTGGGCTGGGCTTAGGAAACCTCAAAGCCCAATCCCAGTGACAGTTCCTCCATCAAGGCCACACCTACTGCAACAAAGACACATCTTCCAATCCTTATAATCTTTTCAAATTGTTCCACTTCCTGGTGACTAAACATTAAATATATGCAAACATATGAGTCTATGGGGATCATTTTCATTCAAACCACACCAACACATAATAGTTATAGATGTTCATGAGGTATACCATTCCAATACCTGTATGCTGTGGATGTCTTCTGTATGCTGTGACTATGTATTGCTCTTATTGGCTGATAAAAAAAGCTGCATTGGCCTATGGCAGGGAAGGATAAGGTTAGGTGGTACATTTAAAATATAGACTAGATGAAGAAAGGTGGAGTTGGGGGAGACACCAGCCTGCTGCCCAAGGAGCAACAAGATGCCAGCAGACTGGTAATGCCACGGCCGTGTCAGCATATAGATTAATAGAAGTGGCTTGAGTTAACTTATAAGAGCTAGCTAGCAAGAAGCCTGACCTATAGGTCATACAATTTGCAATTTATATTAAGCCTCTGAGTAATTATCTCATAAGCAGCTTCAGGACCTCGGTGCCAGGCAGGACTGGAGAATCACAGGACTGAGGGCTGGGTGGGACCAGAGAAATTTACCATTATACCTGTACATACTGCATAATGATTAAATCAGACTAATTAGCATATGCATGACACCTTTAGATGGCTCAGTCTGCGGTCAAGCCTGTTCTTTATTTAACTATACTATTATATCAGGACTTGTTTGACTTAAAGATTTGTTTATTCTTTTCTAAGATGAGATGGTAAATTTCATTTTAACTTTTGGTAGAGCTCAGGATTGATCATTTCACAGGGAGGCAGACTGAGGAAGCAGGATGCAAATGTTGTAACATTACCCCCGGAATTTTGTCTACTCACAGGTATATGCCTCTGCCAAGCACAGAAGGTAAGAGACTCTGCCTCCTGAGCCTTAGTCTTTGGCCAAACATTTGCTAATTACCATGTAGAACCTCACTAGTGATTCCATTCACCTTTCCATGCTGTGGCTTTTTTTTTTTTTTTAAATTGAGACAGGGTTTCTCTGTGTAGTTTTGGTGCCTGTCCTGGATCTTGCTCTGTAGACCAGGCTGGCCTTGAAGTCACAGAGATCTGACTCCCGAGTGCTAGGATTAAAGACATGAGCCACCACCGCCTGGCCATGCTGTGGCTTTTATTACCCCTCTATCTTTGGCATGGCTTCACTGTGTTCTCAGTTACTCATTCAGAAGTGCGAATCTAGTATATCTCAGGGAGTGATTTGCCCTTTGGAATAATGCTCATCAGAAAGTTCAGACTGAGCTAAAAATTGGACCACTTTTCCTTCACCTAGAGTACAGAAAGGTTCAATATCTGATACCTCTTTGTTTTCATTGACAAAAAAGGAAATTATAGCAAAATTTCCAACTTACCCAGAGAAAGTAAGGCTGGGTGTGTGCACAGGCAGAGGGCTCCCAGGACCCTTCTATACTTTCTGCTAAGTTTTGTTGTGTTTTCTGAACTAACAATAAAATATTTAAAGTATATCAAGAGTAAATATTTCATTTATACAAATAGGGACAATTTTATAACTTTAAAATTTAAATTTAAAAAATAATTTGTTTCAAGCCTCATTCTGACTTTGGTTTTCCCCTATTTTACTCTTTAAGGTTATTTGTGAATTTGAAAACTTTAGCCCAACAATCCCCACAACTGTTATTGAATGCAGTCTCCTCTGAAGTTGCAATCTCCAGGTAGAAATTCCAAGCAGCAGTTTTTAATTATAAAGACAGTAGTTGAGAAATGCAGGACACCTGCTGCTGCTATGTTTGTATGTAGCTTTCTTACTGTACTGTGGTGGTTTGAATGAGAACAGACCTGTAGGCTCATGTGCTTGGCTGCTTGGTCCCCAGTCAGTGGGAATCTTTTGGGAAGGAGTAGGAGGCATGGCCTTGTGGGAGGAGGTGTGTCACTAGTGGTGAGCTTTGATGTTCCAAAAGCCCATGACATTCCTAGTTAACATTCTTTTCTTGCTCTCAGCTACTGTTCCAGCACCATGATTGCCTGCCTGCTGCGATGCTTCTTGTCCTGATGATAATGAACTCTGAAGCTGTAAGTGAGCCCCCAATTAAATGCTCTCTTCTACAAGTTTCCTTGGTCATGGGGTCTCTTCACAGCAATGGAACAGTGGCTGAGACATACATACAAAGGAATCAATGGTAATGTTTACAGGGGAGGACAGCAGAAGAAATGACTGCACTTCTTTGAACAAGAATTTCAACAAGATTGCTTGCTACTCCAGCCCTTACAGGTTCATTTGTCTGCTCCTGTGTTTCCTTTACTTCATTTTGATAATGAATATGCTGTAGGGGTAAGTTTCTCTGGTCCTGCTATGCCCCACAGTCCTGCCTGGCCCTGAGGTCCTTCAGTTGCTTGTAAAATCATCACCCAGAGACTTAATATTATTTACAAACTGTATGGCCTATTGCAAGCTTCCTGTTAGCTACTTCTTTTATCTTCAATGAACCCATTTCTATTAATCTATGTTTTGCCATGTGGCCATGTCATTACTGGTCTGCTGGCATCTTGCTGCTCCTTGGGCGGTGGCTAGGCATCTCTTCCTACTTTCTTTTCTTCTCTCTGTATCTCTGCTTTGAATTTCCCACTTGCCTCTAAGCTGCCTTGCCATAAGCCAAAACAGCTTTATTTATTAGCCAATGGGAGCAACACATATTCACAACATACAGAAAAATATCTCACAGCAATATGCAATCTTTTAATTTGTCAATATAATTATCTAACACACATATCTTCCCAAGAACTGCCTACCTCTCTCCTTTAAATTTTTTTTTTTTTTTTGAGATAGTGTCCTTTTTAAGCCAGGCTTGTCTCTTTGAACCTTGAACTTGTGAGCCTTTTTCCTGAACCATCAAGCAAGGTGATTTCAGATAGACACTCTTCATGCTAGTTTGAATGCATCTTATCTAAACTAGAAATGAGACAGTAAGATGCAAATCTTCTGTGTTGAGTGTTAGTGGAGCATGTGCAGTACAGGGTTATTAAATAAAGTATATTTAATAACATGTAAATCAAGCCATCTGACACACTCAAGAGGGAAAAATGAACATAGATATAGTTTGGTCCAGCCCTCTGAAAAAAAGCAAAGGCTTTAGGAAGAGATGAATTTATCCAGACAGTCTCTTTCTAATCTCCACCTCACATGTATATTGCATGCTACCACTCAGGATTTAGAAACCAGGGAAACAGAATTCTCAATGTGAGACCCGGCATTCTGAATGTTGAACAAAGAATTGGACACACTGTTCATTGCTTCACAAACAGAATTTTCAGCATTGTAGGCAGCCAGTGCTCTGTCCTCTCTTCGAAAAGAAGCACTTAGATCAGCCACACTGAAGCGGGCTGCCTTGATGTGCCACAGTCTTGGATGGCAAATGGATTTCTTTTTAACTCCCAAAAGTTTAATTTGTTTTCCCAAACTCTAGGGCGATTTTACTCCACTTAAACTATGTAGTTGTCTTCCCTATCTTTTCGTCTTTTTTTTCTGTCAAGTTTGTTTTGTGGAGCAAATGATTTAATCAGTCAGGGACTGTCAGCAACATCATCCTGAGAGATGCCGAAGAGTTAGAAAGTATTCATTCTCTTGCCTTGTATCCACAGTCAAAAGTAGTTTCCACAGGATGAAAGTACAAGGCAGCTTCCCTTCCTGCTCTCTCCTCCGGTTCATTTCCAGATAGTTGTTCATAACAGTAACTTGTGCATAGTAAACAGAGAAAAATGACAACTAATGACCGCACTGGAGCCTTGCTGAGGTGCGGGGCTGGCTCCATCGATGGATGCTTCATCCCACAAGGAAAGGGAGTGTAGGGATGGTATGAAATAGTGTAGAATACAGTGTTCTGTGGATTTGAGAGCAGCTGCCCGTTACAAACAAGAACAAAGCCTGTAGCTGTTTAAATGCATGCAAACTGAATTAGATAAGCCTAGTTAAATACAACAGAGTAAACCATAGGAAACAGGAAAGGGGATGAAGCTGGAACCCACAGGTAACAGTGGAGAAAGGAAAGGAAGCTAAACTTCTAAATAGCAGATGAGCTGGCTCGTTCTCTTGAAAATGAAATTCCCACTTCAGCATTTCAGGGGAAGTACACTTAAGAAAGCCTCTTTTAGCCGGGTGGTGGTGGCAACAACTGTCTTTAATTCCAGCACTCAGGAGTCCGAGGCAGGAGGATCTATGTGAGTTCAGAGTTCGAGGCCAGCCTGGGTTACAGAGTGAGTTCCAGGACAGGCTCCAAAGCTACAGAGAGAAACCCTGTCTTGAAAAAAAAAAAAAAAGCCTCTTTTGCCTTTGCCTGTTTTCATACTATTCTGTTAAAAAAATAATCTACGTACATTCATGAAAATCAATTTGAAGGAAGGGTGATATTGGGGAGCCTAAGGAATGAGTGAGAAGGGAAAAAAAAGGGAGAGAGAGAATTTCTTACTAACCATTGTTTCAGAGAGCGTGGGCTCTCATCAAGGCCGAGTTTACAAACTTCTAAAAGATCTTTGTGTCTTTGTTTGAATGTGATGCCAGCCATGGCCCTGACTCCCAGAAGAGACCAGGTAGTGAAGGTAGGAACAAAACAGGGTAGATGATCCTGTGTGGAGGGATGCATGGGCAGTAAGACAGCAGGTACTAACCCCAGTCAAAATAAACAGGAGCCAAGCCAGCAAGGTGAGCTGGTGTTGGTGCTCCCTGCAGCTGCCTCTCTCTAGTGCAGGAGGCATGGGGTTAAAAACTCCAGTGTTGCAGGCAGATGCCAAGCATACCTGAGACCAGAGGATCTGCCCGATGGCTCAAGCTTGTTAGGCACGGTCACCATCCGGTCTTCACTGAGCAAAGAGAAATGAAACTTTGAAAAGTCAGTGTGATTTGCAACGATACAAATTCCCACAACATGGTAATAAAGAGGCTACATGATGAAAGCCGACAGGATGTTAAGCTTTTTGCCCGAGTGTGGACAGCTGAAGAGGCACGGAATAATACAGTTGTCACTGTGAGGCTTCACCTCCACAAGGAGCAAACAAAGAAAGCGTTGTTAATCAGCTCAACTCTGTGGCTGGGTAATCCTCAGCCAGTAATTGATAAATGGGAAAACCATGCGGCCTCAACTTCGTGACTCATAAAAGACATGAATATTCATGCTGTCTCCTTTGGTCAAGAAGCGTTCTACAAGCTCCCGCAGCAGGAATTTGAAAGAGGAATACACAGTTTCTTGCTCAGCAGTAAAATACCGCTTCACTTTTAAGGCCTATTTTCTCCTATTAAAAGTGAAGTTTAGCGATACACAGAGGACCGCGGGCACCGTAAACGCAGGCGAGTGACAAATGGCTCTGCAGAAGCGCCATACTTCAGCTTTTTCATAAGCTACATTTGGAAAAATATTAAATCTCTCAAGGAAACTGAGTACATGCAAGACTAGAGAAAATGAAGCTCACTACAGAACCGGAAACACTGACTCCAACTCTGCATTCATAAGGATGATTTATTTTCCAAGCAAACCTTTGCACCAAGCCTCTGATCTGCAAGGTGTACGCAGTCTTGCCAGTGGATCCTTTTGAAATCATTTTCAGCATCAAGTTGGATACAGTAAGCTCCCATGTAGTAATGAAATTAATTAAAAATATCAAAAAGGTCAAGTTTATGGGACTTGTGTAAATGTGTAAATTTTAGCCTGCAGAAAAAAATGTATGTAACTCAGAAAAAAAATCTCAGTGTACATATGAAAACAACTTTACACGGTGTTTCATGTGAGACTTGTAGAAATAGAAAAAACCCCAAAGAACATGAGTATTTGGAGACTTCGTGGGGAAAATGGACATACAGGATGAGGAATTTTTCAGTTTTCTCAGGTTAGAAACCTATTTTCCTGTATTATTTTTCCTATAATCCCAAAACCTGTTGCTAGAACTCACATGTAAAGTATGGATCACCTGCTTTTCAAGAGCTGAAAGATAAAAGCGAAGGAAGAAATGAAGATTAGGAAGAGGAAAGCCCATATCTGGTTGGAGAGATACATCAACATAGACATTCAATACTATTTAGGAAAAGGAAGTGCTGATCAGATGTGATTGTCCACTGAATGAGGATTGAACATACGAGCTTGACAGGATGCAGTGCTAGGCAGCCATTAAAACTCATGACTTGCAGATCAACCAGTGATGCTGGTTTTATAAAATGAATCCAAAGTGACTTGTGTGATCTCTTTCTCTGTTTCTTGGACTCCTTTCTCTGTCCCTCTCTCTCTTTTTCTGGAGGAAAGAAGCCAGAAAGCACCAGTTAAAATCAGTGTGTGGTTAAATGTCCCTGATGCTTCTTTAGTTCACCAAATCTCCCTGGAATCTTCGTTAAATGTTTGGCCGGTTCACTGTACTCAATTCTCCATTTTTGAGTTTCTTTTTAATAATGGTTTAGTTTTAAATTATCATTTTTTAATCATTAGCTTTGTCTCCCCACTCAAGATCATCTGTAATTTGAAAATAAGCAAAAATTATGTCAATGTATATACAATTTAAAGTTATGTGTTCATATAATTTTCCCATTTTCAACATATGCTACATGTAATATATACACACATACCTGCTTGTGATCTTTTCACCCTACTTTCTGATAGTTGGAACCTTGTGAAATTTAAAGCTCAATTTATATAGCACAAGCCAGGGTGACAGAGCATCTCCTGTAAGAGTGTCTTGTTTTTCTTTTCACTCTGACTCATTACTAGTTTGGTTGGCAATTTATAGAACATGGTCCAGTTGCATTTCAAGGTTACCCCTCCTTCTTCACTTTGAGGCATCTCAAGTGCACAGAAACACTGATGTTAGTGTGAGCACTTATGTGTTTAGGATCGAGATGCTCCCACTAAATCTGTAAACAGAGCTATCTAATTGCAAAAAACTAAAAAAGCAGCCTTCTTATTCTTGAATCTTTGAAAGGCTTTTTATGTTATAGATAGTCCACTGCAAACTGTACTGAAGAGGAGGTCTTTTACAAAGACAGCATTGTTACTGTTTAGAGTTTTTTCTTAGTTGTTTGGGAAGAGCAGGCCTGGTGTTCAACAAAACAAAGGCACACAGTAAAATGAAATGCCTGCTCACTCAGCTCCCAGCAATTCCAAACCCAAGTCAAGGGAACAGAGAAAGTTCATGTGTTTTTAAATAAAAAATATGCTTGTTGCTTTAATTATAGTTTTTCCATACATATCAGCATGCAACAAAAAACAGTTATAGTTTACCCTGTCTTTATTTATTCATTCTTTTTTTGAAACAAGGTCTCCTGTGTCCCAGGCTTGCCTTTTGCTCCTGTGCCTGAGGAGTGCCCTGAGACTGTTGCTCCCGTGTCTCCACCTCCCTAGTGCTAGGATTATAGGCATGCTCATCATACCCTGTTAATGTAGTTACGCTTAGGTGTAGACAGGTGCCTTACTGACTGAGTTGTATTATTTACACATTTGCTGCCCAGGGTCATATACAAGTTTGTGTAATGACCCACCAAACATCACCACAGACAGATAAACATTCCAGAGTTCTTAATTTTACCAATGAAAGTGATTTTAAGTGGGCAGAAAACTGTGCCTTTTTTTAAAGTAAGTTTCTTTTGGTAGGTATGTGTATGGGACATGTGTGTGCATGCTTACTTTTGCATGCCTGTCTGTGTTGGGCACACGTGCCACAGTCCACATCTGAAGCTCACAGTCTTGGGTATGGATCTCTGCTCTTAACTTGTGTGACTCAGGTATGTGTTATTTAGCAGTGCGGCGCTCTTACCCTGTGAGGAACACATCCTGAACATGACAAAACCACAGAAGAGTTTTTTGTTAAAAGAGGATAGAGAATGTGACAGGCTTGTGTGAAACACACACGTGGTTAAGGAGACAAGAAGAGAGAAGAAAGACCTGTGTAAAATGGCGCCAGCTTTTTAAAGAGTGGGCCACGCATGTGGCAGGCGCTTAGATTACATGGCCCTGCGTGCGCTTTACGCAACCATGTAAAGCCACGGAGTTGTAGCCACATGAGATGTTCTGACCTAGAAATGGCTATTTTGAACCGGAAATAACTAGGCGGTCTGCCAGGCAAGCCCAACCATGTGGATATGTTGTGATTTCCTATCACAAGGTCTCTTGTTCTTTGCTGCCTGTAGCATGTAAACTGGTCAGTGAACTTCTGGGGAGTGTCCTGTGCTTGCCTCTCATTTTACTTTTAGAGGTTTTGGCATTACAGACTTGTGCTACCTCATACCCAGGTTCAGTAAACTCTGGAAATTCAAATTCATGCCTTCAAACTTGCTCAGCAAGATCTTTACATACTGGATCATTTCCCTAGACCACATGCCAAACTTTTTTATTCTGCAGTGAGCACTAACATTTGCTTGTGTATGCACTGGGAATAAGATGCATGAGCTAATGCCACGTTGCACCTCTGTGATCCACCCACAGCCTTTGCATAGTATTGAGAAACAAAAGTGACCATTAATTTTCTTATCGACAATCAAGTCCAGCACACTTATGACAGTAGGACTTTTGTGGCTAGATAAGATCACAGACTTCTCACTAATGCAGAGATTGGTATTAGCTAAATAATCATCAAAAAACAGTGGCTTCCTGCTTACCATTCCCATTTCCCCCCAACCTGACAACCTGTTGCATTTCTAAAAAAGAGATTATTTCGAGGACTCTCCAGTGATGCTTATGAATTCATTGGGAACAAGCTTAACTTTTAGTGATGAGGACTGAAATATCTGAGAAACATTCAATATTGAATTTTCATGCTTTATCTACTGAAATTATAACAGACATTATTAGCTGACACTTACTACAAATAATTTCAAGTGAATCTAAACTCAACTTATTATTGTCTGCCAACACCTTGCTGACATGGTTGAATGGGCATCCTTGTAAATTATTTTAAATAGTATTAATTACATGGATCCTCAAGCTTACCAGACCTGATCCTGCAGGTCTAATTTCTCATGGATTTAACTGAATCCAGAAGGCTAGAGCTGTGATACCTTTGGCATTCCTTTTTTGGCTTATGGCTAAGTTGAAAATGTTTAATTTAAAACTGAATCCTGTCTCTGAAAAATATTTACTTTTTCTTGTCCAATAACTCTGTAACAATACATGGTGCAGACAATTATGACTGATGGTGAGAGGCCCACTGTGAAACAATCTTCTTGTACATTGTGAATGTATATTCTTCTCATTGGCTAATAAAGAGCTGAGTAGTCAATAGCCATGCGGGAAAAGGTTAGGTGGGACTTTCAGACAAAAAGAGGGCAGAATAAAAGGAGTCACCAGAAGACTTGGGGAAGAGCAAGATGAATATGCTATGCTGACAAAAGGTACGACCATGTGGTAGAGGTAGATAAGAAACATGGGTTAAATATATTCGTAAGAGTTACTTAGTAACAAGCCTAAGCTATTGGCCGAGATTTTATACTTAAAAATAAGTCTCCGTGCATTTATTGGAGAGCCAGTGGTCCCGATGAAAAACTCTGCCTACACATAGTGCCCAATATTAGGAAACACATATCCATATAAAACCTTAGGAAGTTTAAAAAGAAAAAAAGGTTCTGAACACACCAAAATGTAGCCAAACATGGCTTCCTAGTCTCCTAGTCTCATGTCAGATGCACTACAGAGACACATCTCCTGGCAACTGCCTACAGGATGGAGCCAGCCACCAGCCACCATGTGCTACTGCAATGCACTAACCTGAGCCATGCTAGCAGTAGACATAGTAGCTTAAGATTCACCTCATGCCATGAGAAAACACTATAGATGCTCAGTAAAGACAGATCCAGGTGAAAGAAACTTCTAAACTGGTTGCAGTGTGTTGTAAAAATGTACATAGGCTTGAGAGAAAAAGATAAAAGGTATATAGACAATCATAGAAAAATAGTTTAAAAACATTGAAATAATGCCTTTAAAGAAAGAATAAAGTAGTATAAAGGAAAATAGCCATGTAAAGATGGAAAATACAGGGGAGTCTGGATCATGTATGTTATTTTTTGTTGTCTTTAAATTTTTTGATTGCTGATGAACAAACAATAGCTTCTGACAGTCATTGGATTATAAAAACTGCTAAATTAAACTCATCTATATATTTTTAAAATGTCTTAAATTCAAAATGTAAGTAAAAAATGTATTACACTGGGGGAGAGGTTACACTTTTATTTTCACTGGAAATGCAAGGCTAGGGAGTCATTCCAGGTTGGTACAGATCAGATTTCATGGGAGAAGACCCCTTGAAAATCCTGGCTACAGATATAAAAGAAAATAAACACAGAAAAACTACAAAACACATAAAGTATATTTCACTTGCTCAAACATAAAACAAAAAATTATCTTTGGCTGACTTGTGCACAACACAAAGTCTATCCTTGTATTAATACAGATATGTATGTTACTTTTGAAAATTTATGTGTTCTCAGAGCAAGGGGACCAGACATCAATGAAAATGAATGGTCTAGGTGGTTCAGCATCTCAGAATGCTTCTTTTGCAGTTTCCTCAGAGTTTTGTATCTAGAACAACTTCATGACTGCTGACTGAAATGGTCCATCCTCAGGAACCACTCCAGCCAAGACTTAACCATTATCCTGATTTTCTCAAGGTTCCCCCAAAGATGCCAGTGCCCCAAGACAACAGGAAGCAGAATAGAGAAAACAAGGCCCACATGCCCAAGAGATGGGTTATGGATAATTTGTCTTTGATGGGAGCAGGGTGGTTCCAAATTGTTACTGGTCATGTTCAAAAGGGGTTAGTGTAGCATGAATTGCTAAATAGTCATTTAATAAAAACCCAGAGGCAGATACTGGGGTAAATGCCGAAAGATCAGAGAGACAAAGGAACAAGCCATACCCACCACCTCTTACTTCATCAACTTCTCAGCATGAAAAAGCTTTAATTTCTTTCTACTCACTACTTATATACCTTTCTCCACCCACCATATCACTCCCTTTTTAGGGCTGGTATTAAAGGTGTGTGTGCTTCCCAAGCAAAGGCATGAGATCTCAAGTGTTGGCATTAAAAGTGTGTGGCACCACTGCCTGGCTATGTTTCTCTCCTAGACTGAGTCAATCTCATTCCAGGGTGGCTTTGAATTCACAGAGATCCAGATGGATCTTGAATGCTAGGATTAAAGGTGTGTGCCATTTCTGCCTGGCCTCTATGTTTAATCTAGTAGTTTTTTCTGTCCTCTGATCTTCAGGCAAATTTTATTAGGGTACACAATACATCACCACAGGTTAGATTTATGCATCAGTTTCTGAAAAGAAAATTGGGGGATATAGGAATGATGGGGAAAAAGTATCAATTTTTGAATCTACTTTAATCCCCTAAGCAACTATTTATTTCAAAATATTTTACACTGGTATGGATTTTGGTTTATTGATACACATTTAAAGTTATTTTTGTTATACCATTTGTGTGTTTCTACTCTTGTTTGGGGTATTGTGCTTATGAAGTTCATTTAAAAATGTAATGTATAATTAAAAATACAGGTTAGTAGCTGTCATCTATAACAATCAAACTTGTAGTCATATTAGGTATGTTTTCAAAGTTAAAGATATATTTAGATATATAGATGGTCTTCAAACACTTCAAAGACCTATAGAATATGGCATTTAAAATGTTTTAATAACATAAGATTTTTCTTGACAGTGAGACATGTCTGCTCCTTGCAGCACCAATCCTCTTCAGAGAAGATGATAGGCATCAAAGAAACTCCATATGGAGTTTGCTAGCTAGCCATTTGGGTAAAGAAATTGCACTTGCGTCAATTGTTGACAGTATACTATCCAAACTGGACCAATGGGATATAAAATAAAGTGAATGCCAAACTTTGCAAATTTGTATTTTCCAAGACAATTAGGACAGTCCTTCAAAATTCCCTGCTTCTCAGAAATGTCAGTCAGACATACTTGGCCTATAGGCCAAAGATGGATGCTCCATTACAGACAAACTTTGCATGACTGTCCAGGCAGCCAGAAGTCCTGTCGTTAGGAAACATTATACCCTTCTGGGGTCTTTGATTGAGTTAAAGACTAAATAATAAGACCTAAAGCTTTCCTTAGTTATAATAAAAGGTAAATTAGTTGTAAAACTTTAGACTCACAAAGATAAGTATTTTCCAAATACAAATGAACTGGATATTTTTAACTGTAATTCTTATTTGATAACTGTTTTTTTTTTATTATTATATATGGTTTTACTATGTTAAGGTTAAAATCTTCCTTTTTAATTAGACAAAAAGGGGGAAATGCTGTGGAACAATCTTTTTGTACACTGTGAACATGTATTACTCTCATTAGTTAATAAAGATATGACTGGCCAATAGCTAGGCAGGAAGAGGTTAGGATTTGCAAACAAAAAAAGAGTGCAGGGATAAAGAGGGTGGAGTCAAAGGAGTCAGCAGGAGATGTGGGAAGAAGCAAGATGAACATGCTATGCTGAAAAAAGGTACCACCACGTGGTAGAGCATAGACAAGAAATATAGGTTAATTTAAGTTGTAGGAGGTAGTTAATAACAAGTACAAGCTATCAGCTGAGCTTTTATAATTAATAGTAAGGCTCTGTGCATTTATTGGGTAGCCAGTGGTCTGGAAGAAAAACTCTGCCTACAGAGGCCATGATAGTTGCTGGATAATGTATTTCAGTGAGAACAGCAAGGCCTAGGCGTAATGTTTTCCCATCTGTGATTAAAGACACCTACTGCAGCCTAGTGGAAGCACATGCCTTTAATCCCAGCACTCAGGAGGTAGAGTCAGGTGGATCTCTATGAGTTCGAGGTCAGTCTGGTCTGCAGAGCAAGATCCAGGACAGGCACCAAAACTACACAGAGAAACCCTGTCTAGAAAAACCAAAAGAAGAAGAAGAAGAAGAAGAAGAAGAAGAAGAAGAAGAAGAAGAAGAAGAAGAAGAAGAAGGAGAAGAAGAAAACAAAAAACAAAACACCTACTGCGTCTGGCCACCATGATAGGGCGTCTTTTCCCCTTGATAGTGTTCTGAGTGTGGGGAAGAGTTATAGATACATTTTTTTAGGGGTTGAGTTCTTTTCTACACACACACACACACACACACACACACACCCCCCAATGAAAGTGGCCTTTACAGGAAGCAATAATCCTAAATGACATTTCATTAAGATATATATGTTTTCTGGAAATCTAACAGAACCAGAGCCATGTAGAAAAAGTGGTAAAACAGGCTGTGTGTGAAGGTAAGGGACATAGGCAACTCCTTGCCAAGGAGGTGAGTTGCCTTCAGACCTAGAAAATGAAAAGGCAGAATAATTTTATGTGGCTTTGATTTCTCTAAAGAAAAATTTCTACGGAATTCACTTGTCAAAGGAAAGAAGGAACACTACAGACAAACAGTTGTAGAAACTGTGGCAAGTACAAAATTGCTAGCTAGCTGTGGTCTTCCTTTCCATTCTAAAAGTAAAGATATTTCTTTCAAAAAAGAAAATTAACATGAACACATACTTAACTGGGCCTATGGATAAGTCAATATTACCCTAGTCTGCTTGTAAATACACACAGTCCCTCTCTCTTTCTTTCCTTCTCTCTCTCCCTCTCTCTTCTCTCCCCTCTTTCTTTTCTTTCATTTCCTTAGCAGAGTTTGCTAAATTCTCTGAACCATGAATTGTTTCTGTGATTAATGGGAAAAATAATAAAAATCATTCTGTTTTTTTATTTTAAATTTATTGATTTTACATCCAGTCCACAGTTTTCCCTCCCTCTTTTCCTCTCATCCATCCCTATACCTCCCCATTTCCCCCCTCCACCCACTCCTTCCCTGTTTCTATTCAGAAAACAGCAGGCCTCCCATGAGTATCAAGCAAACATGACATATCAAACTGCAGTAAGACTAGACACCTCTCCTTGTATTAGGACTGGACAAGGCAACCCAGTATAAGGAATAGGGTCCCAAAAGCCAGTAAAAGAGTTAGAGTCGGCCCCTGCTCCCACTGTTAGGAGTCCCACAAGAAGACCAAGTTACATAACTGCCACATATATACAGAGGGCCTAGGTCATCCTATGCAGGCTTCCTGGTTGTCCATCAATTTTTGTGAGCTCATATGAGACCAAGCTAGTTGATTCTGTGGGTTTTCTTGGAATGTCCTTGACCCCTCTGGCTCCTACAACCCTTTCTCTATCTCTTAAGAAGGATCCCCCAAGCTCAGCCTAATGTTTGTCTCTGTATCTGTTTCCTTCAGTTGCTGGAGGAAACCTCTCTGATGACAATTGGTCTAAGCACCAATATATGGGTATAGCAGAATATCATTAGGTATCATTACATTGACATTTTTTTTCTCCAGTCATGTTTGGTTCTATCCTAGAACTCTGGGCCATCCAGTTCTGAGTCCTGATACTCCAGGGAGTTTCAGGGGTGGGTTCCCTCTGGTGGCATTGGTCTCAAGCTGGACCAGTTATTGGTTGGTCACTCCCCAAATCTCTGTTCCACCCTTACCCTAGCATACCACATAGGCAGGACAGATTGTAGGTCGAGGTTTATGCGGTTAGGTTGGTGTCCTGGTCCCTTCACTGAAAGTCTTGCCTAGTCACAGGAGATGGCCAGTTCAGGCCACATGTCCCCTATTACTAGGAGTCTTAGCTGGACTCATCCTTGTAGATGCTGAGAGTTTCCCTTGCATCCCGTTTCGATCTGTCCCAGAAATACACCCCACCACTTTCCAGTGGTCTCTTTCAATATTCTCCCCCAACCCCGACCTGATCCCTCATGTTCCCATCCCTACTCATCCCCAGGCCACCTATGACATATCTTCTATTTCCCCTTCCCAGGAAGATCCAAGCATGCCACCTTGAACTCCCCTTGTTACTCTGGGTCTGTGGATTGTGGCAAAGTTATCCTTTACTTAAACTGCAGGCTACAAAATGGGAAAAACTCTTCACCAACCCCACATCTGACAGAGGGCTGATCTCCAAAATATACAAAGAACTCAATAAACTAGACATCCAAAAACAAATAATCCAATTAAAAAATGGGTTAAAAATCTGACCAGATTTCTCAACAGAAGAATCTCGAATGGCTGAGAAACATTTAAAGAAATGTTCAACATCTTGATCCATCAGGGAAATCCAAATCAATGTGACTCTGGAGATTCCATCTGACACCAGTCAGAATGGCTAAGATCAGAAACACAAATGACAGTTCATGTTAGAGAGGATGTGCTGGTTGGAATGCAAACTTGTACAGGCACTTTGGAAATCAATATGGTAGTTTTTCAGAAAATTGGGAATCAATTTACCTCAAGATCCAGCTATACCACTCTTGGGCATATACCCAAAAGATGCTCAATCACTTGCTCAACTTGCAGCTTTATTTGTAATAGCCAGAACCTGGAAACAACCTAGATGTCCCTCAACTGGAGAATGGATAAAGAAAATGTGGTGCATTACACAGTGGAGTATTACTCAGCTGTTAAAAAAACAATGACATCAGGAAATTTGAAGGCAAATGGATGGAACTATAAAAAAAATCATCCTGAGTGAGGTAACCCAGACCCAGAAAGACAAGCATGGTGTGTACTCTTATAAGTAGATATTAGCTGTAAAGTATAAAGTATTTGAAATGTTGTAACACACTGGCCAGAGTCATATTTTAAGTCGTTAACACTTAAGAAGTCTGCCTTTCGTATTCTTACCCCGGAACAAATGGCTAGAGCTCCTGGTTGGAGACATTTATAGTCACCTTCCCCTTCTCCCTATCTAAATCCTAAGGAAGGAGATTAAAATTGTCCTAGAAAGAACCTATCTGTGATGAGCTGTGACATGCTCAGAAAGAGTTCCTGAGCAGAGTTAAAGCTTTCTGAGAAGGACATGTTTTTCAAGGTTACTTTCTGTTCATTAAAAAACTTTGTAAAACAATGATGAAGAAGAAACCACCTCCCATCAAGCAATGGATAGCACACTAATCATTCCTGCCTCCCCCAGTCTGACTTCATCTTGGTTGAGGAGCAGTGCCTGCTCAGATTCTGTAAGAACTTGTAGCCTCACAGCTACTGCGAGCAGAAAAGGATCATAATTATGCCGCATTTGATCCATATCAAAGCAACTGCTCCGTTATCGATTTACATAAGGTAAGCACATAACACAGTATTGCCTTTTGCCCACCTCTCCACTTTCTAAGGGAAGTTCTCTTTGCACACTGTACTTGAATACCAAACCTTCCTGTTGAAATTTGTGATGTTAAACAAACCATGCCAGTCATTCAACTTTTTAATTAAGGATGCAGTGTTCCATCCCTTTTCAGACATTAAAATTCAGGTGCAGTCATTAATCTTTCTAAACGAATTCACCTGTGGCTAATACTGATGTATTTTCTATGAGGCTTGTCATGGGTTGCCGCTCGCATAACCACTCCACAGTTAATTACACAGGGGATTATCGTTAGTGTCATGAAGATAAAACCTCCTAGCAGCTTGGAGAGAAGCTTCGTTTTCTTTCTCTCCCCTCCCTTCTTTTCTGGAGCAAAGCCCTACTTCGTTTTTGCAGTGAAGTTTGTTTCAATGGCAAGATGAAGATGTAACTCAAGGAATTACATAAGAGGTAGGCAGAGAAGGAACACCTACTTTAGAATTATGCTATTAAAAACAAACAAACAAACCCTTGCAATCCTTGGCCAAAACTCAGGTTGAATTGAGGATGATATGGGTGGCATGAACCATTTTAGATTCAGGTACTTGGATTAAATATAAGAGATAAATATTTTCTGAATCTGTACTGGAAATGTTGTTATCATACATGGCTGAATCCATGACAAGAAAGTCATTTGCCACCTTTAGAAGACTTCTCCAGACAGACAGGGAACACCTAAAATGTGTAGGAAACAATGAATATAAAAGGACTTTATAGACTAAGCTAACAGTCCTGACAACTATAACCAAAACCAAAGCCCCCCCAAAGTATAGCAAATTAAATTAATGTTAACATTTCTCATTAACCATATCTAGCAATTCTATATTATGGTAGAAGTACAATAAAAATGGTTCATTTTTCATAATTATACATTGAACTTTATATATACACTAATTGCACTTAGTTGTATTTTCTCTTGAGATTGTTATTTACAACACAGTTGTATATTCTCAGAAAACAAAGAGAAATATTCAAAAACACAGATGATGTTGAGTGAAAATACAGGAAACATGTAAGCTTCAGTTCAAGATAGTTTAAAGTCACCTTAATGAATGAGAATTCTTAATTAGGGAGCCTGAAACCCCATTTAAAAAATAATAAAGGAAAACATTCAAAACAAATTGTATGGAAAGAATACAAATAATTTTTTTTTACCAGATCATTTAATCAAGTTTAAATAGATTTTAAACCTGTTAACCAAACATGGAAAATATTATTCTTAGTGTATTTTTATAAAAATGTTAGGTTTAGAAAGAGGTATTTACATTAATATAAAACACAACTAATTGACTGAATATTTTAGTCAATGGTCTGAAGCAAGAAGGCACAGCCACAATCTCTAGATATACACAGATAAATGAAATATTTTAAATCTTTTCTTATCTTTTAAAAATTCATTAATTTTACTTTATGTGTATGAATGTTTTTCCTGTATGTATGTCTCTGTGTACCACATTTGTGTGTGGCGTCCACAGAGGTCTGAACTCTGGACCTCGAGTTGTAGATAGTTGAGAACCACTAGGTAAGTGTTGGGAATCAAGTCCAGGTCCCCTGAAAGAGCAACAAGTATTTTTAATCACCGAGCTTTCTCTCCAGTGCAAGAAATGAAATATTAAAAAAAGAAAACGTATCATAAAATCAATAGGTTTCTTCATCAAGTAATCAGTTTTCCTTTGGTTTCAAATAGACTGACTGCTAAAACTATTAATATGCTTAATAAGTTTAAAATGTATTGGGTTAATATTTCCCATGACATTTCTAGTTCTTTGTATTAAAAGTTCAGTGTGGAAATATCTGACTGTTATGACTTTTTTCAAAGGTCACATTCACGTGAATGAAAGCTATGATCACATTTTCTGTTTTTGTGTTTGTGGTTTTAGCCCTTAATGATGTGTTTTCACATTCCTCATCCTGTTGCTTTATTTATGCATATGATTCCATTTAAATTGGTTGTAACAAAAGGAGTGATATCTGGGAGAGATGGGACCTAGCTGTGGACACTTGCTGCCTGGTTTCATCAACACGGGAATCATGAGCCACACCTGCCTCACATGCTCCTTATATCACCAGTGTGTTTCTGTGCCACCTCGGCATACAGTGGCACTGTGCTCAGGCAGGTCCTGGCATGGAAGGGGCTCCTGCTGATGCACACTTGACATTTATTGACATTTATAGACTCATTTCTAAGACTTCCTCACCTTTCCTAAGTCTTTACATGCCTTCTGAAGGATCTCTAAAACTAATGTTAAAAAACGTGGTGGCAAAGTGAAATGACTAATATGCACACCTATCAATATATCATTTTTTCTGTTAATCACAAATAACTTCTTATATATAGTTAACTTTCTAAAAAGCTCTTAACTTAAAGACACTGGAGGTGAAGATGTAAAATGTCTTCTATGTAGTGGACAGTAGCATACCACTAAAGCCTTTATGCAACTTTTAAATTCTTCCTTAACCTTAGGAATATTACTTCACATTAGTTTCTTCTATCAAGTTTTTTTTTTTTTTCCAGAAATAAATCATTTTCCTTAAAACAACCCTTGCAATAGAAAAGGCTTTGTTCTTTCATAAACTTTACAATAAAATTTATTGGCCTTTATCTATCTTAAATTTGAATTAATTAAGGGAAGTAGAGTTGGTATAAGATGATGTGTACACTTGAATAGTGAGCTTTTCAAATTTCATAGCATTTCCTGCTTCCTATCTCCTATTACACTTAATACTGAGTGTCACAATAGATTTAAAGACATGCCATCTTCATGCTTTATGGAAGCTGCACAAACTTCATAGTTTCATGCTTTATTTAGGAAGATCCTTTTGGATTTTTTATGTTTCCTATCCTTTTCCAAGAACTCAATTCCCTAATCTTTTTCTCTGAGCTTTTATAAAGTAAAATTTGTCCTCTTCATCAAAACTGTTTAAAGTGTACAAAACTCTGAGGGCATTTACAGTAAACTATCCCTTTTTTCATTGTGGGTGCAGGGTGTGTGTGTGTGTGTGTGTGTGTGTGTGTGTGTGTGTGTGTGTGTGTGTGTACATGTATGAGCCCATGTGTGAGCAGCTGACAGCAACAGGAAGAAATCCAGTATATTTCTGTGTTACTTATTCCCTTGAGTCATGGTCTTTCGTTGAACCTGAAGTTAGTCTTTGTATCTAGGCTGGCTGCCCAGCAAGCTTCCAGGACCCACTTCTTCACTTCCCGAGTTATAGGGACAGGCATACCCAACTTTTACACGGATGCTGGAATTTCATACTTTGGTCCTCATGCTTGTACAGTATGTGTTGTTACCCACTGAGCCACCTTTATAGCCTAACAATTTTCTATTCATTTCTTGAATTTCTTTCTTGTTCATTTTGAACAAGACCTATCACAATGCAATGAATGTGAGTATTACCTAATGATGCTTTTGTAGTTCCCAAAACTTTGAGGTAGACCTAATAATTGGATTAACTTTTAGGCTGAAAAGCATATTTGTCTTTTTCAGGTGTTTAATATTATATAGAACTTAACAGGATGCTAAACTTTATGTATCAAATGCAATAGTAAATATGTTCCAGTAGTTTAAGCTGCATTTGTAACCCATGGTTTGGAGGATTCTTGTGTCAAGCTGAAAGCACATCTTATTAATAAAGTGTTTTCTGATAAAAGGTTTGGGCCATCTTAGTTAATATTGATTAATAATATTGCAAAAATCTTTTAAGCTTTGACCATCTTCTAATGAGTAAATATAGCCACATTGATTGACTGTGATTTGTTTGGAAATATTGACAAACATCTGCTGTAGTGAGGCCTTAGGCTTTGGGGGAATGGTTGGATTGTGTTATTCAAGTGTGGTTTGTACTGAGCCCCTACAACTTTGTTTCACAGATCACTAACATTACATTACACAGACACAGACACAGACACAGACACACACACACACCTGTTTTGTATGTCTATGTGCATTTATGAACATGCCCATTTCAGACAGAGCCATGTTGAATGAATTTAGAAAAAAAGGAAAAAAATGAAGTAAAATCAGAACAAATAATATTTGGGACTATTCTTATAAATAAATTCTGTTTGCAAAAATTTTAGAAAGTAAAATATAGTTTCAAAATATTTTCTATTTTACTTTCTTGGCAATTTTATTCAAATAGCTAATAGATGGTCAAAAAACAACAAACAAACAAAAAACCCCATTTCTTTGGAAGGTAAACTCTGTTCTTATGTAAGTTTCTCAGTAAATTTCACCCTTATACTTTAAATAAAGAAGTAGATAAGGCTCCCATTTCCAAAATCTTCTCATCTCATTGGGATGGAAGTAATAGTTATAATGGCAAATATGAATTCCAGAAAAATAATTTTAAGTCATACACAAAAATGATTTTTAGGATATTGTCTTTCTTTCTTTTCCTTAACTTTGTTTTTAAACATACCAGAAACTGAATGAACCTATGGATTAAATTGGAGGCTGTTTTTTAAATTCAACAACATTTAATACTAATTCAAACTCATATCAAAAAATAAGTTTAATGTGGAGAGTTAACAAATGGCAATTAAGCTTAACAGTAGCTGCCTTTAATGTTGTTTGAAAAATGGTTTATTTGTTCATACCATTTTTTGTGTACATGTGTGTGCCTGGGTGTGTATATTATGTGTACCATGTTCATGCTAAACCTGTGGAGGTCACAAGAGGATGTCAGATCCCTTGAACTGCAGTTACAGGTATTTGTGAGCTGCCATATGGGTGCTGGTAATAGAATCTGAGTCCGCTGGAAAAGTAGTATGCACTCTTTACCATGTAGCCTTTGTATCAGCCCTTATAATATTCTTAGCCAGTTTCTTTCATTACCTAGCCCTAAGCTTATAGTTAAAGATATCAGTTGTCCTTGTTCATCAAGTTGAAAAGGCACTTCTTAGTCAATCTTTTGTGTACACCACAGTAAAAGCATTGCGTCTATAACTTTCATGCTGGTTACACATCATAGACATATGCTGCACCCCTAATAGCCCCATACTCTGACTTTGGTTTTATTGCAGACAGCTTGAAAACCTACTGACAGGATATAGAATGAACATACCCTGCTTTATGGAATGAGATGATTCACTTGCAAGGTTAATGGAGCACCTGTGGTGAAAATCTGTGACCATTCTAATAGCTGTTGGTAGGTCCATACCATTGTTCAGTTATACTCTTTACTTCTGTTACATACTTTCCTAATCATCACTAACTTCAAGTATCATTGACACAGTAAATATATGAAGCCATGGAAAAGATTACTATAAGTGTGACCGATTATACAACACAGGATAGTATTGAATCATAAGGGAACTGATGACATTCAGAATATCTCAGGCAGACAATATATTTTGAAAGGTCACTTTGCTCTTCTGGACACTTGTTCAGTTGTTGCTCCTGAGGATCCTGCCACAAGGCAATACATTTGCTATGAAAGCCTCAATTTTCTTCATTTAGAAGTCCAGACACATGTCTTGGTGAGAGTGTTTACAGGATGTCCCATTCTAACAAGCGTGGGATAAGCTCTGAAGCCACAAGCACATTTCACAGAGAACAGGCTTGCCTTTTTATCCCAGAGTATTAGGTTTGAGAGCCCAGCAGGATTCATCTATTCTACAAAAGCTCCTCCATCTTGCCCACAGTGTGTGCCTAGCCAGAACACCCACAAGTTGTGTTTTCTCACCAAATGACATTTTCTAGCTGTTCACTTCATATTTGTCACATGTATATAAAATGTCACACGTAATGAAAGCTGGGTCAGTTTGTACACCACTAATCTCATTAGTGTGATGGCTCCAGAAACATACAACAACAACAAAAAGTATCTAGTAAGCCACTCGGCATAAGCACGCCTCGCTCAGCAGGCACCTCATTGAAACACAGCACTTCACCAGCTGCTAAGAAAGGCAGCAGTCAGCAGTTCCAATTTGACTCCAAACTCCCTGCTGCAAATGAAGACTAACTCCTCAGACCTAAATGGAAGGAGTGCTGACAGGCTCAGCTACCTTAACGAGCCATCAAGTGCAAGGGTGCAGCGTATCTCACCCTCACCTTTCAAATCCAGCAGAATATTTTCTTCTTTGAGGCAGGAACGAGGGAGCTCTCTGTCTTTCCATTGCAAGCTTTGATTTTTCTGCCCTACATTCCCCTTTACATTTAGAATGTGGCTTCTCAGACTTCAAGCAGAGGTCTACAGAGACCCCGGTGACATCACTGCCATTATGGGGCACGTTATACTCTAATCATAACCATTATGAGCTAGGGCTTCACTCAATTAGCAGTCTGTCATTTTTTTATTTTTTAATTCCCAATAAAGGTTGGTAGTGGTCAGAGTGGCAGGTATAGTCTGCTACTTTTTAAAATGCCAATTATCACTCTTGGGTATTAAAGTGATGTTACAGATAGTTAATCAGAGAGTTCATGAACTCTGCTATATAGTTCATGGAACTGTCCAGCAGTCAATGTCTGAAACAAATATAATTCTTAATTTACTGATAAATTTATGCTTATTTCCATTTTTAGTGTATATGTATGTTGATGTGGGAGTGCATGAATACATGTATATGTGCATGTCTTGTGCTTATGTGTGGAGGCCAGAGGCTAACACTGCTACAGGAGTTTTTATGTGCGTTCTGGGATGAACTCATATCATTATGTTTGTAGAGAATGTACTTTACTAACTGAGTTATCACTCTAGTCCTTCTATAATTCTTTTCTTCATAGATATGCAGATATATTCAATAGTCTTCATGTATATAATTGATTTCTCTAGACAATAATAAGTTGTTATATATACTTTGGAAAGTATTGCTAATAATAATTTCAAGTATCTCTTGTATAAAGTTTGTGAGCTGAATCACATTTATAGTGATCTTTCTGTTCCAAGTTTTCTTTCTTGAAAAACTGGAATATTTCCTTGTAATAATTAGAATTATATATCAACCAAGCAACTTTGTGTTGTGGTTATCAAGGAGCTTAGAGCTAATTCTGGTGTCTGCTCACAGCATCTGTACTAGCTCTGTCCTTAGCCTACTGCTTTCTTTCCTGACTTCAATTATTTTAGATATATGCTAGGCAAGTAATCAAACAAAATTAAAATAGAAGATATGTTTTTGAGACAGTTTATCTCTCATCTCAGTGCTAATTAAATCAACACGCTATGTTGTAGGCTATGTGGATTGAGGATAGAAAGCTCTGAATTCATAACGTGTTTAAAAACTGTAACAGGCTTTCTTAGCTGGGCAATCAATGGACATCAACTAACGATTAGACTGTTTCACCCTACAGAATCCGAGGGGTGGAGTGGAGGGGGCCATGTAACAGTCAGCTCGAGATAGTACAATGAAAGCCATGATCTTGAGAATTGCAGAATGATATCTTTGTCTCCAATTGCTGGTTCCCATATGTTCCTTATACTATCATCTCAATTTTGGTGTATCAGGAGGGAACTAAACTTATTTTTTGTTAAAAGTCAGTCACCTTCTTGTGGAAAAGTTATTAATCGGTTTAGGTTAAGCATGTTGCTGTTAGCAAGAGAGAAAAGATGAGAACATTTGATTGCATCAAGATAGGTTGTCCTTGTCCCAGGCAAAAAAAAGGGCATTCACTAGCAATAGGCATGAGGAAGCATGTGACAATTAGAATTTCAGATGACATAATCAGAATAAGTTCCAAGCAAAACATGAAGAATTAAATATTTCAAAACTATTTTAAGCTTTGACTTTGTTCTGAAAACATCATTTATTACTAAAGACCAAGTTAATAAGAGAATATATGATATGAGAATCAATATGAAAGAACTCTACTGTTGAGAAGTTAAGTTAATGTGTTGTGAGACAAAGTCTAGAAACTGAGGATATGTCAGAGAAAAGTCATCATGAGAAAGGGAGAGGGGCAGAAGAGCATGAGAAAGCAAATACTGTCCAAGCGCAACATGTGCTCACAGGAAAATCTCACAGGAAACCCATTAGTTTGTACAGTGAATATCACAAAAAAAGACATATGAAAAGAAAACCCTTAGTAATTTTGTAAGCATCATGTAAGATTCCAAGAACACTTTAGATAGCTGTTGAAGAGTTTAAACTTATTTTCCCAAATATATCATTTTAAAGACCTTTGTTTAATTCTTAATGTGGTAGAGAATGTCATAGTACAGGCTACTGTGCATTTTGGGGAGGTTTACTGAAGGGTAGAGATGGCATGGATGATAACTGGAAAGGCTGTGTAGACTACATGGAAGCACGGTTCAGAAATAACCTTCTGAAGAGATAACATCATCCAGACATGACCCTCTAGTCACAAGGTCTCCACAGCTCAAATTTAGACTAGACGCAAACAAAAACACCTGCAAAGGAGAAGAACTAATTTTTAAACGTATTAAAAAAGGAAAACTTAAATCTAATATCTGGATTAAATCAAGACTCTATACAAAAATTTAGAGGGCTTTCCTGGCTCGTATCTTTTGTAGTAAGTTACTCTCTTCACTGACCTGATCTGAATGATGGCTCTTTGAAAACAGGACAGAGGCACACACACACAGAGACATCTAAAGTATTAACTGCTTGGTGACTGTAAAACTGTAACTCTGAAGGTATCATCAACTTAATTTGATTTTCTCCCCCCAAATAGACATGCTCTTCATTTCGATTAGATAGTTCCTTCATTTGAAAATGTACATCCATCAAACTTGAAGGACAATGTATTGTTTCTGTAGTATTGCTACAGTTTTAAATAATTTGGTGGACTATTTCTCTCACTGTATTGTGCAACTTCTTTTGAAAGAACTAGCCTACAGTTTAATAATCATGACAAATTATTCTTACATTTGATTTCTAAATGTAGTACATAGGCACATAAAAAGTGCTAAGAAAGAGGTATTTCATAAAACTTTCAAAGCTCTTGAGGTGATAAATACTACAATTTTAACAGCAGTATGAAATATTTCTTGAATACAGATAATATTTCTAAAAACACTAAGAATGTGAAACTCAAGGCTGCCTTTTAAAGGAAGAAGAACATTTAAGTCACTTCTTACTTAGCACATTTTCCTTATGGTAATTTGTGGGTTTGTAATTCAAAATTTTATAGATGGAATCTGGGCCTTAATTGAAAATATAAGATGGGAGATCGAGTTTTGTTATATTGAAAATAGCATGGTTTATTCTAACATTTTTGGGAAACATACTTTTGCAAACAAATGAGAAAAACAAAATAAAAAGATGAGAAAAACTGTAATATTGCACAAACATAATTCTTTTCAAACATAATAGTATGTATTAATTTTCCCTAGTCAAAACAAAAGCTCTCTTGTTTCTTAGCAATAATGCTGAAAGTCTGCAAAAGTCAAAGGCTTAACATGAAACCTAGGTAATTACTCCTGTTTTATTTAGCAAGGCGACATGAATGAGTAGACATGAAGCTTAAGAATGTTTCACGGAAATTTGACCTAAGGATTATAATGACTCTCAATATATTGATTTGTATTATGGACTAACAGGAGATGGTATAGAGATGCAGAATCAGCCTTTGAAATTTTGTAGCAAATATTATATGCAGCAAAGTAATTGAGAGTAATGTCTTTTAGAAAGAGCACATGCGTTAACAGAATACTCAGTTCTGAGTTTTACTTTTTCTAGATAGTGATTATCTTGGGAATTGTTCTTTGATGCCTCTCACAGGAAGTAATTTGGATTAAGCTTAGCAAAGGGCTGAACTTCTTGAAATACTTAACATTCCTTATAATTGCTTCTTTAATTATTTTAGAAAAAAAATTATGGAGAACTGTATTAGCATACTTTTTAATTTGGTTCATTTATAAAATCTTGCAGTTTGGTTTTTGAAAGGATGTTAAGACTACTTCTGACGCAGAGTGGTAGTCTGTCCCTTGTTTTCCTGTGTATGCTTCAATTAATGTCAACATGAATCATTTATTCACTGCTCTCTTTTGTTACGAGGAAGGTATCGTGTTAGCAGAAGTGAGGATGAAGGCTGACTTGATGAAAATATTGATATCATTAGGACGATTTACAATTTTAAAAAGCTGTTTACTTTCAGTTTTTCCCTTGATCTAACAAAATGACATTCTATGCTGTAGTAAAATTCACAATGAAAAGATTGTAGGGTGATGTAATCTAATCTTTGGAACCTCACAGTAAAGGCCACTAAATTAAGAATCATAAGGAGCTATAACCTTTATGCTGGCAAGGTATTAGGTGAGCAAACTCAAGTTAATTCTTCAACCTCACAGTGACAGAAGGGTTATGAGCAGTAACCTTCCCAGCGCTGAACATGCAGTGTTACTAACAGAAACTGCATTTCCCTCCAAAATCTTCAGTCTATGAAACTCTGCACACTCTTCAGTGGTTTATAGAATACTTTTAAATCTTCAGATATTGGAGATAAGAAATGTTGCTAAGATAGATGCTTAACTGAGCAGTTATTTAATACAATTAAACAAATTACACATTATAAAATTTGGTTATAGCCATTACTTTGTTGAAATTTGACATAAATGCATGCATGTCCCACATACATATGAAAAGTAAAAACACCCCCTAGTTAAAAAACATACAGTGCCTTTTTATAATATGCACCTCTATTACACATTTTAAAACATATAGTTATAATGTGTTGACATGAAATATCTCGGTTAATTTTGATTACAAATAAGTAATATGCACTTTGAAGTTTGAAATATTAAGTGTGTGTGTGTGTGTGTGTGTGTGTGTGTGTGTGTGTGCACAGTTATACATTTGCAGACATATAGTTTAAATGCTTTTGAAACTCCTTCCCTTTGGAGCACACATGCAAACATGCCAAAGTGTGAATGCATTTCATTAGATCTTCTAAGTGCGATATCTCAATATCTTTAAGCATTACACAAAATTGATTCAGTGTGGGGATACTCCTGCATCAGAATTTAAGGTTTCTGATCCACAAATGCTCACATTGCATAAATTTTTGTAATAACTCACCTTTGTTTCACCTCTAAATAACTATTTTTAGCATTGTCATGTAGTACACTGAGATTAACTTCTATAAACATATTCAAATCTGGCAACAAATTTCCTGCATTGAAGAGAAATGCCTCACTAGATCACAGTTCAAACTTCCTTAATTTAACTTTTGATTTTTAAGTAATTTAAACTAATATCAGAGAACACCAGGCTGGAAATACAATTTTCTCTTCTAAATTCAGGAGAACCACATGCAGGAGCAGACAGCGATGTGGAGTCCTGTGGCTTCATAGAGGGCTTTAGTTTCTGGTGTTAAGTAGCTATGCCATCTTAGACAAATGGCTTCTTTTTACCTTATTTCCCCTCACTTGTAAAATGGGAAAAGACAGGGAACAGGAAAAATTAAATAATCCCCAACAAACATTTGTAAGGAGAAGACAACAGGAAATGCTTCAGTGAGTTTGTGTCCCCACTCTGTGCACTGATCATCTTTCATTAGCAGGAGGTTTTTCATCTTAGTTATATTCTAAACAAGATCAAGAAAAGTAGATAATCTTATTTCACCGTTTCTTTAAAATTTAGTAGTTTACTTTTAGGTTCAAGTTGACAATTTGAGTGCTACTAAACATTCAAAAATGATAAATTATAACAAACACACAATTTTATAAGACAGAGTAAAACCTGTTAGAAGAGCAAGTTCATAAGATTGCTTTTTGTGTGTGTGTGTCCAATGAAGTCATAGGTATAAAAAGTAATTTTTTATCTTTCAGAAAATAATTGTTTTATTTAATTTTTATGCAATTCAAAAATTACTCAATTAACATCAAGTTAACTGATTAAACATTTATTTACATTTAGAAAATAGAGGCAAAAATACCATTATAATTAAAAGACATATATTAGGTAACTCTATACCCCTAGTATATTAGTAGGTGTTTTTCATTGCAAAATTAAACCATTGGTCCTTTAACTTCAAAAGTCTAGAAGTCAGACCAATACTGATGCTAACAAATATTTAAACAACTTAGAAACAACTGAGAAAATAAAGACCTAATACCAGTGAAACGAAGTTCTTATTTGAAGTACAAACTGGTGGGATTAGACTTTATTGACCCTGAGAACTGATTGTATTGCTGGCCATTTGGTGGGTATCACTGTGTGCTGTGTGTACTCTGAGAGTTCAAGAGTTTACCAGGCTCCTTTGATCTAGGTTAAAGCTGTTTGAGAGAATCTTCCTTCAGTCTCCATCTTTTCTGACCCAGAACAGGAGCATGTGAACACACGCACAGACACACACACACACACACACACACACACACACACACACACCACACATTCACCTCCCTTGATCTGGCCTCTTAAATGTTATTCAACTGCGACCCTCAGTGGATTCACTTAAGTGTTCATCAGTTTTCCAAGGTCCATTTGCTCACTCTAATGGTAAATGGTGATTTAATATCACTAAGTAGTAACATATTCATCAAGCTAATATTAGGTGGGTTACATTTTTGGCTTAAAACACTTCTATTAATCCAATAAGCATATATATTAAAAAGTAAATATACAATATAGACATAGCTTATAAGTGAAGTCATTGAGCAAGTCTACATTTCAATTATTTATTTGTTTGTTCAGATTAGACTAAAGAAACTCTTCCAAGTTTTCACCTTATTTCTGTCCCATTGTCACAAAAAAATGTGATTCATCTCTAGGCTCCAGTGCAGTTGCTAGCACAAAACTCCAACCATGAGTGAAAACACAAGCATAGGACCATTGCCCTTTCTACCTGGAACCAATGACATCAAAATCAGGCAGGGCTTTTATGGTGTGTGCAGAGGCTCACTGCAAGGGTGTGCCTACTTTCCCCCTTTCTCATCTTGCCATTGTTGGTGTTAATAAGCCACCCAGGGGCTGAGGACATTCTCAACAATATACCTTGAAGCCTCAGTAAGTCAGCAGGGTCTCTAAGGTTGTATTATGTAAAAGTCAAGTAATTAAATACTGACTGCTTACTGTTTAAGGGGGGGGGGGGGAGATTCCAAAGGTCTAGTTTTACAGAGAAGGTTTCCATGAAATTTAAGCCTTTAGCCATTACACACAGTGTGCTTGTCAAAAGGACAAGGACAAAACTGTAAAAGCTACCTTTATGCAATGGAGCTTTGTGAAAGGACAGAAAGCAACTTTCCTAAACAGTATTGCATTCCTCTTCAAGATTTAGCTGAGACCCTCTGATAGGAAGGGTTCTATGATTTTGTTTTTGTTTTTTCAGTGTAGGACAGCAGGTTCTTCCTTTCCCAACTCTTGGCAAGAGTTAAGATGCTTTCAAAATTAAGATTAAGGTTAAGATTAAGATTAGCTAAAATGATTAAGTTAAGATTAGCTCTCTAGAAAGTTTGCAAACAAGCAACACCATCTTTTATCTGATTCTATTTTACTGCTCAGAAGTACAAAAAAGCCAGCTGCTTCTCAGAATGCAGATTTTACTCCTTTCAATTCTTCTCACTTCAGGATCAGATAGTGGGACAGGCAGTTTTTCCTCACTGTGATGGATACCTGAGAGAAATAGAGGAAAGACTTGCTCGTGCCTGGAGGTTCAGAGTTTGCATCCCAAGGGCAGATAGATTCCAGGCTCTATGAAGTGAGACAATATCTCAGCCGTGGTAGCAAGTGGTAGGGAATCCAGCTCACCCATTTTCCAGAAAGTGGAGAGAGAGGCAGGAAGTATCAGGGAACAATGTACATTTCCAGGCATGTTTCCAGGGACGGACTTTCAGCTAGGCCCCACTTTCCAGGACTTCCAGCATGTCCCCAAACAGCACCAACAACTGTAGACCCAGCCTTCAACACTTGGGGCTTGGAGGATGTTTTGAGATTGGTTTTGCGTACTGCAGTTCTTTCCTCCTCCAACCAACCTTGCTCCTCTGGTGATGTCCACAGGCAGCATAAAGAAAAATCCTAGAGCTGAAAGAAGTATCAATACTACTTTTCTTGCTGAAAATCATCTCAGAGTTTGTCCCTCACACTCGAAACTCCCCTGCCTAGGATGGGGTTACTTCCCACCTCATAGATGGGAACAAGAATCTCCTAGCAGGAGTTCGCATAGCACTTTCTAGAATTTATTTGTTTCTTAGGATTACCACCAACTATCTCTTCACAAGTATGTGGGTAAAGTTACTTAAATATTTTCTGTCTGGGGTGACCATTTCAACTTTTCTAAGTACACTCTTTTGGTGATGAGAGATGTTCTGAAGATGTACCACCAAGTCTCTTTCTTATCATGTGACTATCACAGATGTTTTTCCAAGAGTCTGGACTGTGTAAATCTGTCACCCAACATAGTCTTTTGATGTAAGAGGTACAGTAAAGTGAGATATTGACTGCTGCTAGCATAGTAATAGGCTTTTAAAAAATGTTTTATTTTTATTCATTCCTCTGTCTCTGTCTCTGTCTCTCTCTCTGTGTGTGTGTGTGTGTGTGTGTGTGTGTGTGTGTGTGTGTGTGTGTGTGTGTGTGTTTGGTTGCCTATGAAGGCCAGAAGAGGTATTAGATGCCCTGGAATTAAAGTCATTGGTAGTAGTGAACTACCTATTATACTAGGAACTAAGCTCTGGTCCTATGGAAGAGCAGAAAGCACTTTTGAACCCCTTAACCTCTGAGTCATCTCTCTAGGCTATTTTATTCCAAAGGTTTTGTTTTATTGCTAATTGTAATGAGGGTACTGAAAAAATGAAAACAAACAAACAAACATGGAGTATATTGAGTATATAAACAGCTGGCTACTTTGTTATTTATTATTGTTTTCAAGTATACAACATACTGTGCATAACTCTGTGCACTGACTGCTCATATATCACACAGTCCAGTAGGCTTGTGCCACACCATGAACAAGTGTGGAATGTACCATCATGGTGTGACCACTATGATATCACTGGGTAACTGAATTCTTCCAGTTCATTTTAATCTTATAAGACAACATCCAGTCTCTGAAATATCATGTTATGTGGAAAATGGCTCTATTTCCTTAGCCAGCTGTTCTTAAGGAAAAGGTTCCACTTTCTGGTGCTGAGTAGATCTGTTTAGCTTATCATTCTGTTAAAACCTGTCCATATCTGAAGGTGTTCACAGCTAGTGTGGGGGAAATGACAATGGATGGGACAACATGGGGGAATTTACTGGTAGAAAGCCTAAGGAGCAGTAGTTTTGATCATTATGAGCTACTTAATAATTAAACATGTGTGGAGATCTGCTGCTACCTAGGATAAAAGATTTACTGCTGTTTGTTCAGAGAAAAGTTTGGCAAGACAAATGGTGGGGAGAAATTGCTGTGAAGATATTCTCTTCTAGGGAAGAACATTCGTGGTCCTCAGAGACAGACATTTTTCAGACTGTGATTGCTCCAAACCACAGAGGAGGCACAAAAAAAAAAAAAAAAAAAAAAAGTCTAAAGGGAACCATGACCATGCCTAACAGTGACTTTGAAATCTTCAAAAGAATTATGGGACCCAACAAAGATTAATTCATGTGGACTATGGTAAAGCCATTAGCACCACGGAAAGATTGACTTTGGACTACAAACTGCTCAGGACAATTTTGAGATGACTAGCTGAGATGATACAGCCTGACAGACTACTTGAACAAGGACTTGAAACAAGCCCTGAACTTTATCATTATGCAGCGACTGGACAAATGATACAGGACTTGACAATTAACCCCAAAATAGAGTTGAGGTTTAAAAAAAAACAGAAAGAAAGAAAAAGGAGACTATAAATATGAGGTAGATCACTGAATCTACCCTGAGAAAAAAGATAAAGAAATAATAGGATAAATGGATAGATCATTGAATCTACACTAAAAAGAAAAAGAGAAAGAGAAAGATGACAAAAGGTAGATTATTGAATCTATTATGAAAAGAAAAGAGAATATGGATACGATAATATAAAAAGGGAGATTATGGAAAATACTTTTATAAAAGGAACTACTTGTTTTAAACAGGATAGATAAGTAATGAAAATTTTTGTCTGAGTTTAGCAAATGTTACTGGACTGGACATTATTATATATAATGGAGTTTTTCGCCTGAATTTGTCAAATGTTCATGGACTAGACATTGTTAAAGTAATTCTTGACTGTATATATTGTATATACTTATTGGATAGTTTTTCTTGTATTAGTTATAACCTTTTTTAATTTTAGACAGAAACAGGGGAAATGTGGTGGGTATTGTGTTCCCTGAAATATTGTGTGTTCCCCAAAATAAACATATCTGGGGTCAGAGAACAGACAGCCACTAGAACAAAGCCAAAAATGGTGGCTAGAAAATGGGAAGAGTAAGCCATAACAGAAGTTGGGCAGTGGTGGTGCACGCCTTTAATCCCAGCACATGGGAGGCAAAGCTAGCTGGATCTCTGAGTTCAAGGCCACTTTAGAAACAGCTAAGCATGGTGACCCATGCCTTTAATTCCAGAAACCCAACCTTTAATCCCAGGGAGTGGGGGCAGAAAGAGAAAGGTATATAAGGCATGAGGACCAGGAACTAAAGGAGTAAAGCATGTAGTTCGTTAAGCATCCAGGCTTTGAAGCAACACAGTTCAGCTGAGATTCATGTGGAGGAGGACTCAGAAGCTTCCAGCCTGAGGAACTAGCAAGGTGAGATAGCCGTGGCTTGTTCTTCTTCTCTGACCTTCCAGCAACCACTCCAATAACTGGCCTCAGGTTTGATTTTATTAATAAGACCTCTAAGATTCCTACTACAGAGATCCTGCTGGGAAATTTGCTGAAGTTGAAAGGAGAATTTAGATCACTAAGCAGACTATCCTAAAATTTCAGGCTTTTCCTAGACACCAGCTTGATGGTGCTTCTGTAAGCAGATAAACTGAAATTAGATATGTTTATCATATAAAATACAATGTTTTGAAAAGTATACACATGGTGAAATAGCTTAGTTATACTAGTTAATATGTACTTTTGCTAACTCAGTCATCAGTTTGGGGAGTGAGAAGATACAAAATCTCAGGATTTTCACAATGCAATGAATTATTATTTCCTGTGATCACAATGCTTTCAGCACATTGAAGTTATTCAACCAACCTGGTTGAAATATTGTATCCTTGTTATACCACCCCATAGCCTCTAGTAACCAGTGTCCTACACTTTTCATCAGTTCAACTTTAAAAAATTCCATGCACATTTGAAATATTGTGACACTTATCTCTGCCTGGCTTCCTTCATCCTGCACTTTCCTCCAGGTTCCACCATGCTGTGAGAAATGATGTGATTTTCTACTCTTTCAGAACTGAGTAGCCTTTCATTTTACACAGGAATACAGACCTTCATCATATCTTCTTCATTCTCTCACTTGTTGCTGGGACAGGTTGATCCATGTCTCATGTATTGTAATTCACACCATAGTGAGTGTTTAAGAAACATGATGCTCTTCAACATACTGGCCCATTTCCCCTGGATGTCTACCTTGCAGAGGAACTGCTAGTTTATACAGTGGTTGTATTTTCAACTTGAAGGGAAAGCCCTACACTGTTTTCCATGATGACTTCACCAACACACATTCACGTTGATGTTGTACAAGGGTTTATTGTCCCCAACCCACATCCTACATCCTTGTCAATAGTTGCCTTTTTTTTTTTTTTGTAACAAAAATCCTAACATGCACAGTGGGCCATTCCTGGTTTTAATGTGTGTTTTCTTCATGTTTATTGAGTCATGTATTTCTCTGTACCTGTTTGTCATTTTAATGTCATATATATATATATATGTATATATATATATGAAATGGTTATTACTGTCCTTTGCCCTTTTTTAGACTTGTTGCCCATTTTTTTTTTGCTACTGAGTTTTAGAATTCATTATATACTTTGGACATCAAACCCTTTATAGAGATACAGTTAACACGTCCCCATCCCATTCCACAGATGGTCTTCTCACTTTGTTGACAGTTTCCTTTACTGAACAGAAGTGTTCTAGTTCACATTCTCATTTGGAACTTTTTGGTTATTTGTCTTATTTACATGAGAAATACTGAAGATAGTGTAGTCGAAGATGATCTGGGGGCTGGCAATGGTTTAGCAGGTAAAGATGATCTGGGGGCTGGCAATGGTTTAGCAGGTGAAGATGATCTGGGTGCTGGCAATGGTTTAGCAAGTGAAGGAGTTTCACAGCCCAGCCTGATGAGCGGAATTTCATCCACAGAAACTCACATGATAAAAGGAGAGAGCTAACTTTTGCAAGTTGTCCTCTGGTTGCCACATTTGCTTGTCTCACACATTCTCACAAGCACACACACACACACACACACACACACACACACACACACACACACAGACACACACACAGGTATGCATGAAAAATATTAATTTAAAACAGATAGATGATTTTCATATGTCTTGGCAGCTGAGCTGATATTTATTTTAATCAAACTAAGACCATAAATATGAACTTGTAGAATAGTATTTTTTAAACTGTTATCTTTATGGCAAAACCATTCTAAGTACTTTATAATACCTTCTCTCCCTCTACCCGCCTATAGTCTAGACTGGTTTGGGACTTCCATTCTAAGTACTTTATAATACCTTCTCTCCCTCTACCCGCCTATAGTCTAGACTGGTTTGGGACTTATGACCCCCCTACCTAAGCTACCTGAGTAATGTTTGCATGTACCACCACTATTGTCATTATCTTTTCTGTTTGAAGTAAGTTATATTTATATTGGTGAGGAGACCATTTTCCAATGGTGAAGTGCACAACCTGTCCACTAGCATCATTTGTAGGGAGTAGATAAAGAGGAGAGGTGTGGAGAAGGGAGAGGTAAGAAGAGGGGAAGGGAGAACAGAAGAGGATAGGAGGGGGAAGTGAAGGAGGGAGGCAGAAGGTGAGGAGAGAAGGGGAGTGGAGGAGTACTATCATCAGAGGTGCATTAAAATGGTTTTCACAAAGAGTTAACAACAATGTGATCTGAGGCAGTGGAATGAGTTTGAATTTAGAATCTTTCCCTTGCAGAGTATCAGTCTAGCCTCTGAACGTTTCCAGAGATTGCAGCAATTGTCATGGCTGCTATAGGCAACAAGAGATGGGAATGTTGCTTTTGTGATGCATGGCAGTGATAAAGTAAGGGAAGCAATACAATCCTATTTCACTCAGAAAAATAGTACAGCTGTGGGCAGACTCACAGCAGTCAATGCCTTTGGAATTTTTCTGCCTGAATGACTTATAGTAAGAAAGTAAGACAGCCATACACGGGACCTTGGCTTCTCAGAAAGTAGGAAGAATGGGGCAGGACCTAGGACTCTGAAACCCTTCAATCCTAGAGAAGCCCGTGTTTAAAGATCAAAACCACACTCCTAGTTTTTTTCCATATAGATCAGAGGATGTGTGTGATTTCAGTGTTCCCTTAAAGCTGGCAGATTCATGGTGGTGTTTCATTTATTTATGGCTCTTATTTGTAAATTACAAGTACCTTTTAGAGAATGATTTCCTGAAGCCTCAGTAAGAGTTCTTAGCAGTAGCTAATATTAATTAATATTATTTATTTATTTATTTATTTATTATTAATTTAATATTATTTATTATTAATATTTATTATAGGTTTCATGCAAAGGAATTTGAGTTTGTTTGTTTTTTTTTTTTGATAAGCTCCTTTGGGTATAAAGATATAAAAGAGAAAAAGCTACCATCTCTTTATAAGCTTGCAAAGCATGCATAAAGGAAAAGAGCTGGAGTGATGTCTCAGTATTTAAGAGCACTGGCCGCTTTTGCAGAGGACCAGGTTTCATTTGCCAGTACCCACATGACAGCTGACAACCACCTGTAACTCCAGCTCTAGAGAATCTAACAACCTCTGTAGACACCAGGCACACTCACGTGCATCTAAGCAAATACACTTAAAAATTGAAACAATACATACTGATATTAAGCAAAGCTCTCCCAAATTAGATTTCATGAACTTGAAAGTTACAACAGAAAGTCATAAATAAAATGTAATGACTGAACAATATTTAAAACAGCTCCTACTTTAAACAATAGATTACATGAAATGGCCGAGTAGCATTGTATGCAATCTGTGGGAGGCTTTCCATAGTTCAGTTGTAAGATTTGACATAAGTGGAATTATTACCATGGTAACTATTTTTGAGGCTAATAAAAGTGTAACAAATATGTACTAAAAAATAAACAAAACTAAAATCCCCTCTGAACCTCCACCAAGACAGTAAATTTTCCCTTCTGAGTAAAGCAGTCATTGAAAAAGTGCCATCCCTTAGATACCCAGTGCCTTTGTTATTGTAGAGAACACTTGTTCAGAGCCAAGCTCTGCTGCAGCATGTCTTGAAAGCTTCCCTTCGGGGTAAATGTGAGATTTATCCTTGGTGCAGGAAGGGAGGAACAGGTACAGTGATCATGAAATCCATGGAATGCTCAGACTTTGAAAACAGAGTTTTTCTCCTACTCTAAGCTTAAATTAAGGTTTATACACAAGTACACTTATTCTCCTTCCTTCCCAAGCAGATGAAACTGTAACACAACTCTGGTAATTTATAACTGCTGGTGATAAAAAAAAAAAAAAGGTATTTTCCTCTGCTAAATTCTCTGAAAATTGTTTTATAACTGTTTCTCTTTTGGAGGTAACAGATATTTATTTATGATTGTGTATAGATATTAGTACTCATCTTCAGACGGACAAAGATGTTGGATATAAGTCTTCACAAATTTTATGAGGTGTTTATAAGAAAAAATTTAACCTTTTCTTTATGTTAACTTAATAACCCTGTCACTTCAGCCAGCCAAATATCATTTCATAAAACAGAATGTGATGTTCTGATCAAGTTAAAGGGAATAACAGTTGAGTGTAATATAATTGGTTTCCCACTCCTTAACTGAACACTTGAAAACATCCCCTTCCCCACTAAGTGGGTATTCAGCCATCTCCACTGGCTGCTCATTTGTGAAAGCACAGACATCCACTCATTTGTCAAACATTTTTCTTAACATTACAAAATATTAGATTATCATACTGCAAGAGTTTTCTAGCATAAACCAGATCTTGTTTGTCCTGGGTACATATTTAAAATAATACTCAGGGCTATGGATGTCGCTTAGTTGCTCGAGTATTTGAGAAGCATTCACAAAGCTCTGGGATCTCTACTTAGCATAAACAGTGCATAGTGACAAATACTAGTAAACTCAGCATGCAGGAAGATAGAGACAAGAAGACAGAAGTTCAAGGTCATCCTCAGCTACATAGTGAATTTCTAGGCCAACCTGTGATACATGAGACCATATCTCAATAACAATAACAACAAAAATCCAAAATGCATTATGTACTATGATTTAGATTAAAGCGAGCTGGCTCCCCTTGCTCTGTGAAACAGTAATGATGGCTGGGTTAGTCAAGCACTATGGGAGAAGAACAGCAGATTTCACAACAGTTCTCCCAGATCTTTGTCTCAGAAACAATGCTCGAAGATGAAATCAGGTCAGCTTGACATAGAGCTAACAAAGACATGAGATCATTCATTTTCAGCTAAAAATTCATGAAGTAGAAGGCTTGCAGAAGAACAGAAGTTCCCTCAAAACCACACTGTAGAATGGTTTTGGACTTAGAAAACACGCCACCTGTCACAAGCAGCTTGGAACAAGCACTGTGTACCTGTAATCTTGATTGGGGAGCCAGCAGCGAGCCCACATCCCTGCCCTGCCCTACAGGGTAGAGTAGTCTAAGGGAGCCAGGGATTAAGTGTGAAGGTTTGATTTAAGAAATTATTATTTAATATTTCATTCAACCGTCCAATCCATAAAAGATAGTACTAATATTTTCACTTTACAGATGGGAAAGAACCATTAGTCAGCTCTTACTATTGCTATCTTGTGGTGGTTTGAATGACAAGTATCTCCTATAGAGTCAAGCTCTTGAGTGTTTGGTCCCCAGTTGGTGGTGCTGTTTGGTGCTTGTGGGGTGGAGCCTTGCTGGAGATAGCTTATCACATGCTTTGAAGGTTTCTAGCCTTGCTCAGCTCCTGGTCTCTGCGTTTCCTGTGTGGATGGAGTGTGATCAGCCACTTTCCTGCTCCTGAGCTGTGCCATGCCTTCCCCACAACTAACAGGTTCTTTTTGTAGTTAAAAGTCAAAATAAACTTGTTCTCACTAAGTTGCTTTTGGACCTGGTATTTTATCACACTAATGGAAAAGCAGCTAATAGAAACTTCCTAGAATTTCTTCCATGGCCTAGCTTGAAGTAGAAAGCACACAGTAGACATAATATTTTCATTGTATTTTGATATTGAAATGAATAAAATCCAAACTGTTCTGAATAACACATTTTTTTTTTCAGGAAAAGATTACAATATGTTATTTATGTGTCCTTAAGATAGTCAGTCAGGTTACCTATTTTAGGTTTCTCTTTCAAAAGCTAAATGAAGGCAATGCTATTAATTCTATTTCATTCATGAGGAAACTGGAGTTTAAATTAACAAGGTAAAGTCAGGATTCTAACCTGGATCTATTCATTTGTGCTTAATTACTGCAATGCACTGTGTCACCATCAAAAGGACTTGACCAATATCATTTTCACATTGTTGCCTGCTACAGTATATGTAATTCAAACCATGGGACCACTCATTGAGCCTTGATGTAGCCTTGGCACTGCCCCCATTTGATCTCCTCCACTGAGCCTTGCAGTGAACATGAAAATCTTCCTTTTCTTTCATGCAGTGAAGGTTAAGTTTGTATGCTCAACATGGGTACATCTCTATATCCCTTCTGCTATGGAAATAGACAGAAGTCATATCTTGTAGTAGTCTCTCTTGTGAATTGGAACGTCACAGCTTTTGAAGTCACCTGTGGCCTTGTACTGACATTTGGCCATATCATTTATGCATATTTGGTTCGCTTTTGAATCTTATTTTGTTGTGAACACACCCCTACACACATCTTTCCATTTATTTTCCAGTGCTAAAATGTGGCTATGTGGTTTTTTGTATAACCTGCAATGAAATAAACAAAGAACCTTTGATTCTGACATCAGGAGTTAGATCTGCTTTGGCATTGACTATTCAATGGAGGAGAAAATTTCTGTTCTTAGGAAGTGACTATTACTTTGAGTTTTCTGTTTAAATCATCCCTCCATTCCCATGTATTCAAGTAGGTAGCTCTACAGCTCTAGCCAACCACCTCGTGGTCTGAATCATCCTGTTTTTATTCTCTGCTGGCATTTCTCTATTATCTTGTAACTACTGTTTATTTGATGCCCTTTATAAATGGGTTCCATGTCCTCACTATTGGGATGTTCCTGTCTATCTATCACAACTCTCTTTGTTAAGGAGGCCAGTGACTGGACTCACAAGTCATTTGATGCTTCTGTCTAAGGAACCTGGCTTTTTTTTTCTGTTACTCCCATTGCTTTGAATTTTCTTCCCCAGACATCATTAAAATTTACTCTTCACCTCCTTTAGTATTTTCCCCAGGGTCACATCTTCTGGGAAACTTGTCCTTATTCAGTCTATTGAAAGTCCTCTCCCCACCCTCTCTCTGTCCCCATCACTACCTCTTACAGAGTTTACTTATTTATCTCATTGATTTATTAGACATATCCACAATAAGAATATCATTCAAATGGGGTGAACATTTTGTCTGTCCTGTTAGGAGTTGTATACTAAGGTCCTCAAACATACACCAAGCTTTGAATGCTTAGATCAAAGAACAGATGCTTGTTAGTGGTCTACAAGGGTCTTGCATTTTCCTGGAGGCTGAAGAGAGCAAAGTGAATAACATGGGGGTGAGTAGAGTCCTCTTGATCTAGATTGTGAGAGATGTTTTAATAGTTTAATTTCACTTTCTATACAATATGAAAAAGACAACTAGAAATGTAAACTAGGAATGTACACAAGATGCAGTGATCCTGAACCCGAAGAATCAAGGAAGGCAGAGACATCAAACTAAGGATGTGAATTTAATAACCCTTAGAAGTGAACAGAGAGAACACAGGTTTTCTGTCAGGTGGAAGTGGGCTCAAATGAAAAGGGCATGATGAAAGACGTCTGCAGAGTTCATTATACTGTGGTCACAGAGAGTAAACAATGAGAAGAGGTAAGACCTAGTGCTTGAGTTTGTGACTCTTCTGTACCACTCACCAATGGTTATATTCAGCAAATCATTTCATCTTTCTTGCTGCAGTTTCTTTATCTGTGATATGGAAATCACAGTGTCTCTTCTGCAACTTTGAAAAGTTAATAAAGTATGAGCTTAAGAAGTTTACTGTAAGCTATGTTATGCAGTAAGTTCTTAATAAAGGCTAGTTGTTGATTGACAGGGGAAAGCAAAGCAGAGAGCATTATAATTTTTTCAAAGCATGTCAGGAAACTAGAATGTGGACTACCTTGGAGATATGTGTCTCCAGTTCAGTAACTGTTGCTGCATGATTATTATAAGCTAAATATTTCCCTATTTGAATTATCTATATGATGTTGGATAGAAAATTAATGTGTTGGCTTTCTGTCAGTCCAAGAGAAGCATAGTGGTGGAGGGGTGAATGATTTGTGTTGTCTTTGTACTATTTGCTGAAAACACAATTCATTTTATCTCTAGAAACATATTTTAGAGGTATATTTGTGATCCAGCCAAACTGCAGAAACCAGAGGCAACTATAATGGTAGAAATAACATATATATTTATAAACATTATGTTACCATATTTGAACATGGATTTTTTTATTAGAATATGTGAATACATATGTATGTATGTATATATATATATATATATATATATATATATATATATATTTGGTCACATGATACATATTAAAAATAAAGTTTGAGAATATTGTCACACTGTGTATCCCCCACCCCAACACAACAGATTTAACTTATTTTAAGCAAGAGACACTCTTAAGTAATTCAGTGCTTTGAGATGCTCAGTCATTGGAATAATTATCTTAATTCTCCATTGAATGAAAGTTATCTTAAAAGGGATGATTGACATGTGCCTGTGCTTTAAAAAAAGAAAGACAAAAGAGGTATTTTGTATAATTGTTGATTTTCACTGCACTACACAATATGGGCGGTTAAAGGCTCAATTCTCAGAGATGTAGGGCACCTTGCCACGTGCACTTCCCTGGTTACTGACTAGACAGCTTTTCTATACTCTTAGTTAAATGTCAATGGTACAAGTGATTCACTGTAAAATGAAGCGTCTGTCTGTAGGAAGGTAGGAAGGGCTATCTGTTAACTCCTTTAGACCCTTTGTCACCTTTATCATTCACTTGCTTGCTGCATTGTCTAGTTTTGACATGAACATGTCAACAGGTGTGACAAAGTTTAAGTGTATGTAAGACGCCACCTGCTTATCTAACTCTGGCATGAGGAAAGGTCTCCTATAAGAAGAGCGGCCTCCTGGAACATTTTGTTAGCTGTCATTGGCTGGAACTCATGTCATAGTATAAGAGACCTGCCGCCTTCTAAGCAGGCAACCCGCCATCTAAACAGATGGGCATGGATTCTCAGCCAAGAGGCCAAGTGTATACAGCAAACATAGGTATCAGGGCCTCGTTTCCCATAGAGCGTGCTAACGTCTGTTTGTCTTGATATCGTACAAGCTGTTGTGACATTTTTCAAGGCACTATAGACAAATGCTTATTCTGATACATATTTCAAACTTTGGTTACTGAGTACTTATTAAGTAGAAAAGAAGGATTTGAGGTGAACTAAGTCTACAAATGTTGAGTTTTATGCATGTATATTCAAGTAAAGGAAGCAAAACTTTTATAAAGTCTCTGGTTTTCCACTTAGAGCACAACTATTATGAGAGCAAGGAGAATTTTGAGAGTGTGTTTGTAATATTGCATATAGAAAAATTCAATAAGATCTAAGTAATTACAGCAATGCAAACAACACACATCGCTTTCAAAGTTAGTATAATCCTCTGGTTACTATGTAGCATATATCATGTCTCAAATATATTTAACATCAAATAAAACTTACCACACTTGACAATAATGAAACTGATTGAATTTATAATGAGACACTGGCTACAAAACACTCAAATCAAAACGAACAATGGGAATGCAAACACAAACTCTCACAACCTGAATATTCAGATGTTCAAATGAAATCTGTACACAGTTAAATTTACGTTTGGAATGTTTATCAATTCAGTGATACCAGTTTAATTTCATATTAATTTTAAATATGCATAATCATATAGGTACTGAACTAATTAGAGGCAGAAATAGAGAAATAAGCAGAAGAATAAATACACACATGTATTTCTTAGTTGTGCCATACTGCATGTGTTCATGTGCTCCAAACGTTGAAACCCAGGTGGTAAGAGGTACCTGGGATCTAGGTCTGGGAGACAAGATCCTTAGAGAAGTCATTGACCAGAGGATATACTTAACTTAGGAGTGTGGAGGAGTTTAGAAGAGAAAACAAACCCCAAAACAGAACCATCTCTCTGCTCTCCCAAATGAATAGATCTGTGCCAAAAGGATCTGAGGATCAATCTAGAAGGCTCCAAACAGGAAGAGCAATAGATGAACAGCCATAGTACTGGATAATTCTCTGGTTTGACTGGCTTTTCCAAAGTTAAGTTTTGAAAAATAATGGCCAATTGGATGGTATGAAGAGATGGGGACTTAAGAGGTGATTAGGTAAAGAGAGCTCCTTCTCCAAAAATTAGAGGAAGTCCCTTACAAAATGCCTTTATGGAGATTTTGGTCCGATTTCCATCTTCCCTAACATGGAGATCCAGAATTTCTCCTCTCTCATGATATAGTAGCAAGGACCCATCTTGGAAGCAGAGTGTTGACCTTACCAGACAATGGAGCTTGCTAACTTGCTAACCTTGGATGCCTTCAAGTATAGAATCACAAGGAAATAGATTTCTCCTTAGATATTATCCATTCTACAGTATTTTGTGACAGCAACAATTAGAGACAAATTTAAATATAAATAAAATCAAATACTCATTTATATGTTGATAAAATAATGTCACAAATTAATTATAGATACAGACTTTTAAAAAGATTATTCATTTCTATTTTATGTGTATGAGTGTTTGTGTACATGTATGTCTGTGCACCATGTGGCATGCCTGATGCCTCTGGAGGCCAGAGATGGTGTTGGAGTCTTTGGAACTGGTGTTACAGATAGTTGTGAGCAGTCATGCAAGTGATTGTAATCAAACCCAGGGCTCTGCAAAAGCAGTAAGTGACCCTAACCACTGAGGAGTCTCTCCAGCCCAGACATGTACATTGTTTTTTACTCAGAAGAATTCTAAATCAAAAATGAAGAAAATATGAACTCATAGTCACTGACTTTATAAAAACTAGGGCAGGCATATTGATAAATGCTAAGCTGGTGGGGAAAACTATGGACAAATGGGATATTTGCAAAGCCTGGAACTTTATCTTCAAATATTTATTAATTATTATAAGTTGCCTGATATTTCTTTCTTCCAAGAAACAACTTTGTTCTTTACCTCACAAGTGTAGGCTGTGTGTAGGCTAGACTTAGCAACTCACTTTCAATGAGCAGTGTGGATGTAGAAAGGGAAGTGGCACATGCCTCCTTAGCCAATTGTCAAAGGTTACCATGCTCAGAAAGTCATTGCAGTATCAGGGGCATCATGACATAGGACCACATTCTCCTCAAAATGAATACATTCTATTTTGTCATGGGAATAGACAAATTCAAAAGAACATTCTATAAAGCACCTGTCCTGTGCACTTCACAAAAATAGCAAGATCAAGAAACCATTGAATTGAGGGTCTTGGGTAGACATGATGATTAAGCATGAAATGCCATACTTCATTAAGTGTCTCTTCCTATCTACTAGTCTAAGACTAAGTATAAGTCTCCACCTTTGTTGATTGTAGCAGACTACTGTTAATTCTTAGTTTCAAAAAAATCATGGTTATGTAAGATGTCCACATCGGGGAAGTAAATAGTGTACAGGGATGCTTTTTGCTGATTTTTCTGAAAAAGTTAAAATTATTTTAAAGTTAAAAGTTTTATAAATTGTATTTGAAAACTATTATTGCTAGTTTGCTAACATTTTAACCTTTTTTTCTTTTTGAGCTGAAGATCGAACCCAGGGCCTTGTGCTTGCTAGGCAAGCACTCTACCACTGAGCTAAATCCCCAATCCCATTTTAATCTTATAAGCTGACTTGTGTCTCGAAAATGAAGGTGGAAACAATTTTATTTACCTGATACACTGCCTTGGAACACTGAAACTTAAATTCTCCATTTTCAATACTCTGGAATGAATTTAAGGCACTTCCTATAACAATTCTTGAATTCAAATCTGAATGGGAGAAATTCAAATTAGGACTATCATATTTAGATCAAGTTGTAATACTATAAATGTGGCTAATTTATAGTTCTTCTCTTCAAGAATAGTCAACATTGCATACATAGATTTTTGCCTACAAACAGTGACAGATGGTTTTGTATGGGACACTTTTCTTTTGTCCTAAATATAAACCATATGAAAATTTTACATGGACATTGAAAGCAAACTTATTTTTAAAAATGCTTCTACAATGAGCCACAAACATAGCTACTTAAAGTAGAATACCATTATACAGCAGGTAGGAAATGATCATTTGCATGAAATAACTGAAGTTTATGGCATGGTAAGTCCCACAATGCTCTCCAGACCCCATCTGTGTACCTAAGCAGAACACAGCATGTAAAGGGCAAGACACACAGAGCACCAAGGCATGTACAATATGTGAACAGCCAACTGTAGAAGACATGAGTTCTTATTTAGAAATTAAAGTTATACTGAGTTTTTTAATGATGAAGCTGTACCAGTGATCCCACAAAAGAAACAAGTTATGGTTGAGATTACTCAAATTCTAAGTGTGTATCATATCTTCTGTTAGAATGGTCCAAAGGATCTGGAGACTTGGCTCAGCATTTAAGAACATTGGCTACTCTTCTAGAGGACCCAGGTTCAAGTCCTAGCATCTACATGTCAGTTCACAACTGTCTGTAACTTCAGTTCCAGGTGATCCGAGTCCCTTTTCTGGCCTCTATAGGCACTATGTATATACATAATGCACAGACACATATGCAGGCAGAACATCCAAACTCATAAAATGAAATGAAAAATAAAAAGGAGGATCAGGAAGCATTACAAAAGCAAGCATCTCTCACCTCTCTTTGATGCTTCTTTCTCATACTTGGTCTAAAAAGTCTTTATAAGTTGTCAGGCAGCTCTACTTGCCTCTGAATATGTTTTTTGGTTTTGGTTTTTCCTTTGTTTATTTTTGCTTTGCTTTTTGATTTTTGGCAGCACTAGGGATTAAATACAGAGCTTTGTGCATCTGAGGCAAGCACCGGAAGACAAGCCCTGTCTCCAGCCCACCCAGCCTATGTCTAATGCATTCTTACGTCAGCACTTTGTACACTTTATTTTTCTGACTACAGTTTACATGTTCCCATAACTCAGTGGTTCTAACGATAATTGATTCCTCAAGGCTCAAACCAGAGAGTGCCTCCGATCCCTGTCCTCTTCTCTCAACCCCTGCAAAACATATCATGCAATGTGGAATGTGCTCACGTTAGATCAGGTCTCCATGGCACACTGTTTACAGTCCTATGACTTCGTCTGTTTTCTTCCCAACTAGGTCATCTCCTCAAGACTTAGATTTCTTTCTTTCTCTCTTTCTTTCTTTCTCTCTTTCTTTCTTTCTCTCTCTCTCTCTCTCTCTCTTTCTTTCTTTCTCTCTTTCTCTTTCTCTCTTTCTTTCTTTTGTTTCTTTGTTCCTTCCTTCCTTCCTTCCTTCCTTCCTTCCTTCCTTCCTTCCTTCCTTCCTTTCTTTCTTTCTTTCTTTTTTGTCATGAGATGTGTTTTATTTTCATCATCCATACAAATACTTTCTATACTATCCCAGGGCAAACTGGTGAAATCTGGCAGTCCAATTTTGGAGTGGGAGGCCTGTGATACCCTTTCAGAGTACCCAGGCTAATAGTGCAGCTTGTGGCTCACAGACATCCTGCAGGTTTTTCTTCCTCCAGGACATCTCAGAGATGGTGGGGCGGGGAAATCCTCCAGTCTAGGCTTTTAGGAAATTCCACCCTGCTCTTCCTGCTCAGTGGATTATTTGGTCGGCACGGTGTTTGCCTGCATCTACATTTTCTTCACTTTTCCTTATCGAAGCTGGCAATTGTCCAGCTTGTCTGTCATTTTCTTCTAACCGTGTAGTCTTGCTCCAAGTCCACACTCTAGGAGCTTCCGCCCGTGTTGCTGTGGCAAGAGTCCAGGGCTTCAGTTTCTCAAGATCATAATCAACATAGTTAGATTTGTATTCCAGTCACAAGAGTGGCAGTTTTGTGCATTGCTTGTGAGATGTTTGTTAATTAAAAAATGAAAGAAAGAGAGATGGAAAGATTGTTAAAAAGCATTTCAAAAATGAGAACAGAAAATTGGAGGCTTGGAGGCAATGGCAAGAGTGGAGATAGGAAGTTTTGCACTGAGGAGGGTGCTTGTCTCACACTCACAGGACCTAAGCTGGGATTCCCAGTGCACACTTGAAGCCTGCTATAGTGGTGCTTGTCTGCAACCCCAGTCCTGGGAGGCAGATTCAGGAAGATCCGAGCAGCACACGAGAGACATCTCAAAAACCAGACAAATAAGGTGGAGAACAGTAAGTATAGGAAGACATACATCTCAAGCTGACCTCTGGCACACACACACACACACAGGAAAACAAGCACATACATGTACACACACCCACACCTGTACACACATGGGCATATACCTCTACACACACATACATGCACACACATGTACATACACATGCACATTAGAACAAACAATTCCCCAAATCTTGAGCTTCTGAGTCTTTTCTCTTTGCTCTTCCTATCCTTGAAGGAATTCAAACAGAATTTCAGCTCAGTTCCTAAAAATGTGTGGTCCTTCAGCCTAATGTATTTCCAGACAGAGGTGCATGTGGATTAGTAACTCAATGTCTAACAAACACCCTTCACACATATTTATGATAATCTTGAACAAATTCAGTACACGATCCAAGCAGTAAATTCTCTTTAATGTTGCAATTACGAGCATAGGAGCTCCCAGTGTAACACAGACTGGCTCACAAAAATCTGTGCGCCTTTCTGCATCTTGAGTGCTATGGTTAAAGATGTGAGCTACCATACCCCACTAAAGCATGGCAAAAATTTAAGATTATAGTTCAAAACACAACCTACATCATGATGCATAAAACAGTGTCACTATAGTATAAGCTGAGACTAGAGACTAAATTCTGTTTCTGAAAATTTCTAAACAATTAACAGGTCATATTATATTCATTCGATCATTCCATTTTGTTTGCATATTCAATATCTTCATGGGCTAAACACATTGATTGGATGTGTTTGACAGCTATTTCAAATAATGTGGATTTATTCCTCCAGCTCTATTTCTGAAAGCTATGTTTGGCTAAATATTACCAGTCCTACCTGAAGCTTAGTAGCAACATGTAGAGACATGGCCCTCTAAGTTCACCTGTCTCACAGAGCAGGTGATTATTTTAATCTATTCTAAAGGAAAAGGTTAGCTCTGGATTTTACTTGAAATAGTATTAGCATTTTTAAGAAAATGGAGACTTCTAGGGTTATAAACACCTGTTAATTAATTAGTTAATTCAAGATTTCTGTAGCACCAACTTCTTGTCATCAATCTTGACCCAGAATGGAAAGGTGACTGAGCTAATACTTGACTTTTTCAAACTTTCCCCCTCTCTTGGTTGTAAACTCACCTCTGACCTGTGCGAGGTGGACTTTGCTCCACAGTACAGCACCAACTCCAGTCTCTGAAAGATTATAAGCCAATAAGGAGCACATGAAGACTCAAAATTAATCTCATGAAACAACCCTTACCCTTAAGAATGTAATAACAATCACAAAGTTAATATGGCACATGACTCTGTTGATAAATTAATAAAACATTCTAATCAGAGCCTATTACATTCACCTGGAAACCTGTTGAAAAGTCATGCAGAGAAGTGACTTTCTTGGAGAGTGTTTCTGGCATGAAAGTGCCTTTTATGTACACCTTAAATTATGCAAAGGAAAAAAGCTGTTCCATAGCCTAACATTCTTCCACACTTTACTTTCCTGTAGGAAGGTCTTCAGAGCACAGCAGAGTTTGCACAAAACTAAAGGACCAGTTGAAGGAAGCTCACAACCTTAAGGAGTTCTTTAATTCTCCTTTCCCCCATTTAGGCTCTGCAGGGATCTTAGGGAAGGCTTCATTGAGCAATTAAATGCTGAGAAACTCATTTGTACATCCAAATTTGGAAAAGCGATGAATATGCATTTTTGCCTCTAGATAGGACTCTAGTATCCACCTTCCTTTAGTGAAGTGACTTCATGCTTGTTGAGTGAGGATCTCCCACAGTGTTTTCAAGTTCACATTAAGTAGGCATCATGACACAAAAAGTTATTTTTTTTTTTCCATGCTCAAGAGGGTTGTATAACATCTAATGTGATCAGATTACTTTCTGAGCAATGAATATGGAAATTAGATAATTGGACTCTAGGAGTGGGTTCCAATGAACTCCAAGAATTTAAATAACTCAGGCCAAAGGGTATGGATAACTATATGCCTAGGAGTAAGAGTATATGGTGATAATTGCAAGGGACAGGTTTTAATACAAATATTAAAATTGCTTTGTAATTGAATATCTTTGTAAACAGCCATTACCAAATTGACTTGAGAATGATTCTAACATCATGAAAGATAAGTAATTTTACCTTAAGCAGGTATATTCCTGACTTAGAATGACCCAAGTGAAGATGTATATTAAATTTAAAGCATGGTATAAAATAGGACCCAGCCAAGGTGTTTCCTGTTTTATTATTGGTCCTTTCAGTCTTGGGCACACTGTACAGATCAGGGAATGCAGAGCAGTTACCTTTTGGTGTGGATGTCTTCTCTTGTATTTTTTTCTACCCTCAAAGTTTCCAGATATCTTTATTGCTCACTTTGGCTTTGTGCATAGGGCCTGTTCTGGATATAGTTATACAGAACTATGTGCATAGTATATATGGAGGTATCCGATGGTAGATGTAACATGAATTGTTTACAAAGTGAATTTTTTTCACATACAGTTTAAATCCTCTGTTCCCTTTTGTGGGAGCTCACAGTGACTCCAGTTTGTGGCTTGATTCCATCTTGACTCAGGGTAGGACAGTTCAAGCTTGTCTTATCTTGACTCAAGGTCAGAGAGTTCCAGCTTGTCTTTGCCTCTTAAGGCTGGATTATAGGATGTTTGGCCAAAGGCATGGTTACCAGATGTCTTACTCTTCAAGACCAAATAACAGAATGTTTGGTCAGAGGTGTGCTTACCAGATGTCTTGAGAAATAAGGAGGGGTTGACGCTTGTTTGTTCCTTCAACTATGATGTCCTTGAGAGGGGGACTTCTTTTGCCCCTCCTTGTTTTGTATCTAAAAAGGCAGTGAGAAATAGACTAGCGGCTGCTGCGGTATTGAGTCAGAGCTCTCTCAAACCTATCCTGTGACTCTGTCTATTCTTCTGTCTCTGCTTTTCCTAGCTGTCTTTTCTCAAGCTGTCTTTTCTCAATCCTCATTTCCCTATTCAGGACTGCTAGACAGGTCGGGAGGGATCTGACACCCTTTGCAATTGTCTGGTGGAGATAGACTTCAGAAGCACTGAAGAGCTCTCTTGGTCAATACTGACCAACTCCCATCTATCCAGCAACAAAAGCAAACAGGGCCTTTTCACCCTACCTACTCACATTTTTTTTCCAGAGCTGAGGACCGAACCCAGGGCCTTGCGCATGCTAGGCAAGCGCTCTACCACTGAGCTAAATCCCCAACCCCTACTCACATCTTTACTGCTCTTTCTATTCACCATGATAGGGAATCCCAAAGAAAGGTCTTCAAATTTTAATTCAGTGCTATGGGAATCTATCTCTCCTTCTCGCAGGTCTGGCCAGCTCCACCTCTTCTCCCTCATCTTAATGGACTGAACTGGGCTGGGCCATGGGGAAGGGATGCTGTGGCAATTCCTCCCCAAGAAGACAAAAAGAAAAGATTCCAAGAATAGAAGCTGGGCTGCTCTCCATAGGCAAGGTGACTGTAAGCAGGGCCTTTCCCCTTTCAGTCAAAACATAGAGAAATTATTTTGTTTTAACTTACTAGGGCAAAACAGTTTCTTTCATCTTTAAGTTCAGTCTAGTCCTTCCTTCCTCCTCCCACTTAATCTCTCTAGCTAATCATCCCACTGCCTTAGGAACTAACCTAAGAATAACACAACTTTTACACCATTGTTGAACCAGCTCTCACTACGAGTTTTACGATATCTGTACTGGTTTATGCCATATTCTTAGTTTCTCTTGTTTTGGAAAACAATGGTTTAAAATAGCCACACTTTAATAACGCTGTCCCCATGAGGCCCAGCTGCTGCCACGGTGCTCCTCCGTCTATGTATGGAACTTCACAACTGGTCATGTTTGCTTGCTTCCCCCATCAAATCCTGGGCTCCAAAAGGGCAAAGCAATGGGCAGGTATTAGTATGACACCTAACATAGTGACTGACCTTTACTAAATGCTCATCTGCAGTGATTGCTAGTTATTTACACAGTGTCATTTATAGGCAACGTAATTGGTGGGCTAAACCATATTAATCACTTACTGCAGGCATAGGTTTTTGTAAGTCCTTCCTTTAAGGAAGTGGAGTCCATGGGGCTCCTGAGATGGATCCTGCTCTAAGCAGTGTGACAGACCACCAATAACAAAGATAACATTTGCAATAATATATATGAAAATATTATTTCCTTTATTCAATTCTGTCTACTTATGGATTTGAGCTAAATATTCCTCTTTTTGTTCATGCCTTCTTCTTTATCCTAAAAATATTTTTATTAATAGATTTCCTTAGTTTTTTGTAATGCTTAGTGATCAGCACTCTTCATATTAATTACAGAACTATAGCTAAACTCTGTAAAAGAAAATCTCTTTCTGAAGAGAATGTAATGAGAAAACAAACCATCTCTTTTTGAGAATGAGATCAGTAACATTAATTTACTTCCAATTTAATATTCAACATTCCTTCCTTTAGTCACTGTTGAAGAGTGATCTGAGGGTCCTGGAGAGATGACTATGTCAGGAAAGAGGTTATTGCACAAGCAGGAGGATCTGAGTTCAGATCCCCAGAACCTGTAATCCCAGCGCTCTTGGATGGAGCAGGTAGAGCTCTGGGATGTCCTGCCCAGCTATTCTTGTCAAGTCGGTGAACAGCAGGATCACCTGAAAGAGACCCTGTTCCAAAAACTGTGTAAAGTGATTGAAGAAGGCACCCAATACACTTGTATACACATGTGCGCACACACACGTATACCTATGCACACATGCACTCATACACACACAGACAGCACAGAGAAGGAGCTGAGAACAGTTCTGTTCAGCTATTCTATTGTCCATATCCATCTAGTGTCAGAGCCGACTACAACTGACATTAGCGTTCACTTGGACAACTCACTCATGCCCTGTCCAAGCAGATGATCAGAGTGAAGGGGTACATTTCCTTCAAACTGACTGAATGTTTCCAAGCCAGCATCTTTCCAAACCACATAACTGGAATCCCTCAACAGCCAACTGGCAAATTAAGAGTCATCTTTGGTTCTTGGAATCATCATTTTCCCAGGGAGAAGACATCTATCTTCTTTAGGCTAATGGCTACTGGAGTGAGCCAAACAGCAGTTTGCTCTAGTTCTTTTGAATGTTGGATCTCCTTTCTGGATTCCATTTTGATCCTGTCACAAGGACTCCTAGGCCCAGATTCCTTCCTTTGTGATTGAGAACTGCTTTTATGCCTTGAAACTTAGGTAAATTTCTTCTGTACCAGGACATTGAGCTTGACACTTAATATGGGTTAAGTGACTCTTAGCACTTTACATCATCCTCTGGAGCCACCCAGTTTGTGTGTGAATTTTCAGTGTGGGTTTTCTTACCTGTGTATAGAAAAAAATGAACAATTTCCTCACACAAACGTGGCTGATGTTAATTTCGACTGTGCATATGAGATAGGCAGAATTCCTTCAAAGGCTGTGAAACATCTCCTTGAAAATGATTAAGCAGTAGCTGAAGGTTCGTGTTTATCTTGTCTTTATATTCAGGCATAATCTCCATTGTAGAAGATAGAGTGTGTGTGGTGACACTATGTTCCCCAATATATTGTGCACCCTAATAAACTTATCTGGGATCAGAGAACAGAACAGCCACTAGATATAGAGGCCAAAAAATGGTGGCACACACACCTTTAATCCTAACATTCCAAAGGCAGAGATTTGTCTGTATCTCTGTGAGCTCAAAGCCACACTGGAAACAGCTGGGCATGGTGACTCACACCTTTAATCCCATAAAGTGAGCCTTAATCCCAGGAAGGGATGGCAGAAAGCAGAAAGGTATATAAGGCGTGAGGACCAGGAACTAGAGCTGGTTAAGTTTTTAGGCTTTTAGGAGCAGTTCAGCTGAGATCTATTTGGATGAGGACACAGAGACTTCCAGTTTGAGGAAATAAGATCAGCTGAGGAATTGGTGAGGTGAGGTTAGCTGTGGCCTGTTCTATCTCTGATTTTTCAGAGTTCACCCCAATACCTGGCTCCAGATTTGTTTTTATTAAAAAGACATTTAAGATTCATGTTACAAGTGTGTATGATTATTATTATTTTTTAATTTTCCTATGCCCTTTCTTCCACACTATTTTCTTCATCCGCTGATGAAACTACCCTCTGGTCTAAATCTCAGAATATATTCTTCATTTCTGTCTCTCCTCACACTTACATGGAATTTATAGAGTCATCCTTTTAACTCTACTTCAAAGCATTTCCTGGAGTACACAATCTCTCCTGGTCTCCCCTTGTGACTACTTTAGTTCATAGTATCATATCTTAACTAGACTGCTGCTAGAATTTTTGTCTTTTTCTTGGAGTCTCCCCTTGCCGCACAAACTGATGTTTTAAAATACATAATGCTCACAATCACATGCTTTCTTTAAAGTTTTACTAAGACTTTTGATTGAATCAAGTAATGTTTTCTTCCTATGGTCTTCAGATTCATCCTCATGTGGCCTCCAGCTAATTCTTTGGCTTCTTTTCCTTGATGCTGGGAACCTCTTTTCTCTACACATATTGTCTTTGCTGTTATGTTGAGCCTTTGTACTTGTTCCCTAAGTCTGGGACACTGCTCCCCAGCCTTGCTGGGTGCCTAGTCCATTCTTGTGATTCATATGTCACAATTTCAGAGTAGCTCTCTTTTGTATCTTTTCTAAGCAGGACCTGAATCATGCTGAGCCGTTCTCTGTCCTGTTGCTACCGTCTACCCTCTCCACTGACGCCGATCCTGTCTGCAATCATTTTATTCTCCATCTGACCTCACCATTTTCCAGGAATATCCACACCCCTATCTCAAAAGTTCCACACTCCTTTACACCTCCAGGAGTGGAATAAGGGAAACACAGGGCAGGTGTATGGTAAATATTTGATCCGCCCGACTCAGTGAGTGAGACTTGTGAGTCTTTACTTCTCTGCCTTGCAAAAAGCTGCTAGAAAAGAGACAAGAAATAAAGGAAAGCGTAAAAGGAAGAGTTTGCTCTGTGAAGGACTTTTGGTCCCTTTTCAACAGTTAGACACCCACACCCCAGAAAATGACAGCCCTTAAGACCTGAGCTTTTGGAAGTATATTACCAACCAAAAGGGCAATCTTAATTATATTTTCCCACATCTGCATAAAAATAATAATTATTATTAATAAGCAGTGAAAAGAGGTAGAGTGCAGACACCAAAAGCAACATTTATTTTTCTGGCATTATTTTAAAGGTTGGTTTTAGAATTGCTGGTGATTTGTCTCTTTATCTCTTGGACAACAGTATCTGGGGTTGAACTTAATAAGTGAAGCATGAAAACAGGTATAAATAGTCAACACAATAATGAATTCCCTTCTACTCCTAGTTCTTTCTCAATGAGATTTACTTTTAACTAACTGTGAGCTCAACTGAGGCTTATTGTTTGGTCCTTGTAATTTGGGTATGTTATTCAAGGTTCCTGTCACTACTCTGTTCTAATATTGCTGAATCTTTTGACACTGACCACAGGGAAGGAAGATACCTTTGGTTATTTGAACTGTGAGAAATGCCATGTTGTTTAACTGCACCTCAAGGCACATTGTCTCAAGTGTTCTGAAACATTACTTTTTAAATACTCAAGGGACTAGGGCGTTATTGATCACAAATAAGACTGATGAGTGCCTACAAATATGACACTTAACTTTTGTAAATATCAAAGTTTAGGTTTGGATAGATGAAATAGAGTAGTAAATGATACAGATGAGTGAATGTCAATACGGATACTTCAGTTTTCCTTGGAATATTTGACTTCTTCTAAGGTGTGTTGAAACACTTTTTTTTTCTGTTTTGATACAAAATCTTCCATAAAAAGCAATAATAGAATGATTGTAACTATTTTGCATGTTTAGAAGGTGGATAATTTCCCATACTTTTATGACTTCCAGGAAATAGAAATAAAGAATAGCTGCAGAGATTTCTGGAATAAAACAGAAAAACTAATAAAAAATAGGGGCAGATGATAGATCCCTTTTATTATGCTAAGTTGAAATAGGCTTTTTTTGTTTGTTTGTTTGTTTGTTTTGTTTTTCAAGACAGGGTTTCTATGTGTAGCTTTGTGCCTTTCTTGGATCTCGCTCTGTAGACCAGGCTGGCCTCGAACTCACAAAGATCCACTTGGCTCTGCATCCCAAGTGCTGGGATTAAAGTTGTGTACCACCACCACCTGGCTCTTTGTGTTGTATTTTAAGGGAAAAAAATCTACTCATATACACACACACATCTATTTGTGCTCATCTATATATGTGTAAAGTTTTGAACATGAATCAGAAGATACATATGAAGAGATCATCTTTGTTTTAATGTGATACTGAGAAGCATGAATTGATAATATTACTTCCTGGTCATAAAATTAGAAAGCATTGCAGTGGTAAAAGTAAACTTGTGAGTTTGATTCAGAGAAAATTGTGTGATGTCTTTTAACCATTGTGTGTTGTGCTATTCTCTGAACTATCTAAAACATCATCAGTCATTTCCACATTCATTATTTCATCTTCTCTGCAGAAAGTGTGTGGGGCAATTTCTAAGATGGCGTATTGCAATGTGCATAAAGAGTCTGAAATCATCCTGAGAGCTGCTGTATGACTGGAAGTTGACTAATGAAATGAAGAATGTCTTGAATGACTTGAAGCAGTGTTCTGAACACTGAAGACATCTAATACATGTTGAATAATAGACCCATTAAAAATGTCAACACAAATGTACTTGTTGAAAAAGTACGCTGCCTACCCAGTTAACAGAAATATCTTTACTTTTGCAAATTGGCTGTAAAAAAAAATCTGAGTAACAAATCTTATTTTTCTGCCATGAAAGAAGCCCCCAAAGTTCTGATACAGGCTATACAAAATGTTTTTAATGATTTACATAACTTGAAAAGTTTTTATCAGTAGTCTTCATTTAATATAGTTTATAGAATTAGAGGTAGCTCTCATTTTTAAAAAAAAAATTCAAAAGTAAAATCTGAATGAGAATAAAATACATGATGAGGACAGTGGGGGAAATCAGATGCTGATATGGGAACCAAGGCATTTTGAGTAAAAGTTCTAGAAGTTAGTGCATGGCCATTTAGCCTTATATAATAGAACTTTACATACCAATGTAACTCTTTTTTAAAAATTCAATTTAATTTTACATATCAGCCATGAGTTCCCCTGTCTTCCCTGCTACCCCACCCCACCCCACCTTCCCCTCCAGCTCCCACATTCCCATCTCCTCCAGGGCAAAGAATGCCCTGGGGATTCAGCTCAACCTGGTAGAGTCAGTCCAAGCAGGTCCAGTGCCCTCCTTCGAGGCTGAGCAAAGTGTCCCCACATATGCCCCAGGTTCCAAACAGCCAGCTCATGCACTAAGGACAGGTCCAGGTCCCACTGCCTGGGTGCCTCCCAAGCAGTTCAAGCTACTCAATTGTTTCACTTATTCAGAGGGCCTGATTCAGTTGTGGGCTCCACAGCCTTTGGTTCACAATTCATGTGCTTCCATTTGTTTGGCTATTTGTCCCTATGCTTTTCCAATCTTGGTCTCAATAATTCACAATCTTACAATCCCTCCTCTTTCTCGACAATTAGACTCCTGGAGCTCCACCTGGGGCCTGACCAAGGATCTCTGCATCTACTTCAATATATTGGATGAGAGTTCTAGCACGACAGTTAGGGTGATTGGCCATCTGATCACCAGACTAGGTCAGTTCGGGCTTTCTCTTGACCATTGCCAGTAGTCTACAGTGGAGGTATAATTGTGGATTTCTGGGGACCTCTCTAGCACTTTGCTTCTTCCATTCTCATGTGGTCTTCATTAATCATGGTCTGTTATTCCTTATTCTCCCTTTCTGTTCTTGATCCAGCTGGGATCTCCTGCTCCCCTAAACTCTCTTTCCCTCAAATCTTGCCCTACATCACCCCCACTCACATCCAGGTTGTTCATGTAGATCTCATCCAATTCTATGTCATTGGGCAATCACTGTGTCTTTCTAAGGGTCCTGTTTTCTAGGTAGCCTCCCTGGAGTTGTGAGTAGCAGTCTAGTCATCTTTGTTTTACATGTAGTATTCTCCTATGAGTGAGTACATACCATGTTTGTCTTTCTGAGTCTGGGTTACTTCACTCAGGATGACTTTTTCTAGATCCATCCATTTGCCTGCAAACCTCATGATGTCATTTTTTTCTCTGCTGAATAGTGCTCCATTATGTATATGTACCACATTTTCTTTATCCATTCTTCAGTTGAAGGGCATCTAGGTTGTTTCCAGGTTCTGGCTATTACAAACAATGCTGATACAAACATAGCTGAGCAAATGCCCTTGTGGTATGATTGAGCATTCCTTGGGTATATGCCCAAGAGTGCTACAGCTGGGTCTTGGGAGAGATGGATTTCTAATTTTCTAAGGAAGAACCATATTGATTTGCAAAGTGGCTGTACAAGCTTGCATTCCCACCAGCAGTGGAGGAGAGTTCCCCTTGCTCCACATCCTCTCCAGCATAAGCTGTCTTCAGTGTTTTTGATCTTAGCCATTCTGACAGCTATACGGTCATTTTGATTTGCATTTCCTGGATAATTAGGGATGTTGAACAATTCCTTAAATGTCTTTCAGCCATTTGAGCTCCCTCTGTTGAGAATTCTCTGTTTAGCTCTATAGCCCATTTCTTAATTGGACTGTTGGGCATTTTGATGTCTAATTTCTGGAGTTCTTTATATATTTTGGATATCAGCCCTCTGTCAGATGTGGGGTTGGTGAAGATCTTTTACCATTTTGTAGGCTGTCTCTTTGTCTTGTTGACCATGTCCTTTGCTCTACAAAAGCTTCTCAGTTACAAGAGGTCACGTTGCTTAATTGTTTCTCTCAGTGTCTGTGCTACTGATGTTATATTTAGGAAGTGATCTCTGGTGCCAATGTGTTCAAGAGTACTTCCTAATTTCTCTTCTATCAGGTTCAGAGTAACTGGACTTATGTTGAGATCTTTGATCCACTTGGACTTAAGTTTTGTGCATGGTGACAGATATGGATCTATTTGCAGCCTTCTACACATTGACATCCAGTTATGCCAGCACCATTTGGTGAAGATGCTTTCTTTTTTCCATTGCACAGTTTTGGCTTCTTTGTCAAAAATTATATGTTCATAGGTATGTGGATTAATATCAAGGTCTTCAATTGGATTCCATTGGTTCACATGTCAGTTTTTATGCCAGTACCAAGTTATTTTTATTACTGTAGCTCTACAGTAGAGCTTGAGGTCAGGGATCGTGATGCAGCCAGAGGTTGTTTCATTGTACAGGATTCTTTTGGCTATTCTCGTTTTTTTGTTTTTCCATATGAAGTTGAGTATTATTCCTTCCTGTTCTGTGAAGAATTGTGTTGGTAATTTGATGGGGATTGCATTGAATCTGTAGATTGCTTTTGGTAAGATTGTCATTTTTACTATTTTAATCCAGCCTATCCATGAGCATGGGAAGTTTTTCCATTTTCTGACATCTTCTTCAATTTCTTTTTTCAGGGACTTAAAGTTCTTGTCATATAGGTCCTTCACATGCTTAGTTAGAGTTACCCCAAGGTATTTTTTTTTTTATCATTTGAGGCTATTGTAAAGGGTGATATATCTCTGATTTCCCTCTCAGCCTGTTTGTCTATTGTATATAGGAGGGCTACTGATTTTTTTGAGTTGATCATATATGCTGTTATGTTGCTGAAGGTGATTATAAGATGTATCAGTTTCTTGGTTGAATTTTTGGGGTCACTCATGTATACTATCATATCATCTGCAAATAGGGAAAGCTTGACTTCTTCCTTTCCAATTTGTATCGCCTTAATCTCCTTATGTTGTCTTATAGCTCTGGCTAGAACTTCAAGTACTATATTGAATAATTATGGGCAGAGGGGACAGCCTTACCTTGTCCCTGATTTTAGTAGTATTGCTTTGAGTTTCTCTCCATTTAATTTGATGTTAGCTGTTGGCTTGCTATAAATTGCCTTTATTATGTTTAGGTATATTCCCTGTATTCCTGATTGCTCCAAGACCTTTATCATGAAGGGGTGTTGGATTTTGTCAAATGCCTTTTCTGCATCTATTGAGATGATTATGTGGTTTTTTTGTTTGTTTGTTTGTTTGTTTGTTTTTTGAGTTTGTTTATATGGTGTATTACATTGATAGACTTTCTTATGTTGAACCACCCTTTTATCCCTGGGTGAAGCCTACTTGATCATGGTGGATAATTCTTTTGATGTGTTCTTGGAGTCTGCTTGCCAGTATTTTATTGAGTATGTTTGCATCAATGTTAATGAGGGAGATCGGTCTGTAGTTCTTTTTCTTTGTTGCATCTTTGTTTGGTTTAGGAATCAGGGTAATTGTAGACTCATAGAAGGAGTTTGGTAATGTTCCTTCTGCTTCCATTGTGTGGAACAATTTAAAGAGTATTGGTATTAAGTTTTCTTTGAAGATCTGGTAGAATTCTGCACTGAAACCATCTTGTGGCTTTTTTTTTTTTTGGTTGGAAGTCTTTTAATGACTGATTCTATTTCCTTAGGGGTTATTGGACTATTTAAATGGTTTATCTGGTCTTGATTTAACTTAGGTATGTGGTAACTATCCAAGAAATTATCCATTTCTTTTAGATTTTCCAGTTTTGTGGAGTAGAGGTTTTTGAAGTATGACCTGATGATTCTCTGGATTTCTTCATTGTCTATTGTTATGTCCCCTTTTTCTTTTCTGATTTTGTTAATTTGGAGGCGCTCTCTCTCTGTCTTTTGGTTAGTTTGGATAAGGGCTTGTCTATCTTGTTGATTTTCTCAAAGAACCAACTCTTTGTTTCATTATTTTTTGTATTGTTCTCTTTGTTCCTATTTTATTGATTTCAGCTCTCAATTTGATAATTTTCTGGTGTCTATTCTTCCTGGTAAACTTTGCTTCTTCTTGTTCTAGAGCTTTCAGGTGTGCTGTCAAGTCACTAGTGTGAAATTTCTTCAACTTCTTTATGTGGGCATGTAGTGCTATGAATTTCCTTCTTAGCACTGCTTTCATAGTGTCCCATAAGTTTGGGTATGTGGTGTATTCATTTTTGGTGATCTCTAGGAAGCCTTTAATATCTTTCTTTATTTCTTCCTTAACCCATTGGTGATTCAGTTGTGCATTATTCAGTTTCCATGAGATTGTAGGTTTTCTGTAGTTTTTGTTGTTGAAATCTAACTTTAAATCATGGTGGTCTGATAGAACACAGGAGGTTAATCCAATTGTTTTGTATCTGTTGAAATTTGCTTTGTGGCCAAGTATGTGGTCGATTTTAGAGAAGTTCCACGGGGTGCTGAGAAGAAGGTATATTCTTTTTTGTTCAGGTGGAATGTTCTATAGATGTCAATGAAGACCATTTGAGTCATAGCATCAGTTAAGTCCATTATTTCTCTGTTAAGTTTCAATTTGGCAGATCTGTCCAGAGGTGAAAGTGGGGTGTTGAAGTCTCCCACTATTAATGTGTGGGGTTTTATATGTGACTTAAGCTTTAGTTATGTTTCTTTTACATATGTGGGTGCCCTTGTGTTTGGGGCATAAATATTCAGAATTGAAACTTCATCTTGGTGGATCCTTCCTGTGATGAGTATGTAATGTCCTTCATCATCTCTTTTGATTGATTTTAGTTTGAAGTCTATTTTGCTGGATATTAGGATTGCTTCACCAGCTTGCTTCTTAAGACAATTTGATTGGAAAGTCTTTTCCTAGCCTTTTATTCTTAGGTAGTGTCTATCTTTGAATCTGAGTTGTGTTTCTTGTATGCAGCAGAAAGATGGGGCCTGCTTTTGTATCCATTCTGTTAGCCTGTGTATTTTTGCAGGCGAATTAATTCTATTTATATTAAGGGATATTAATGACCAGTGATTGTTCATTACTTTTTATTTATTTATTTGGGTGGTAGTATACCTGTACTTCTCTTCTTTGGGGTTTACTGCTGTGGTGTTACCTATTGCCTGTGTTTTTGAGAGTGTATCTGACTTTGTTAGGTTGGAATTTTCCTTCTAGTGCTTTCTGTCGGGCTGGGTTTGTGGATAAATATTGTTTAAATCTGGCTTTGTCTTGTTCACTCCATCGATGATGATTGAATGTTTTGCTGGGTACATTACTCTATGCTGACATCCATGGTCTCTTAGTGTCTGCATTATATCTGTCCAGGTTCTTCTGGCTTTCAAAGTCTCCATTGAGAAATTGGTGTTATTCTGATGGGTTTGCCTTTATAAGTCACTTAGCCTTTTTCCTTTGCTGCCCTTAATATTCTTTCTTTATTCTGTACGTTTAGCTGCTTAATTATTATGTGGTGAGTGGACTTTTTTGGTGGTCTAGTCTGTTTGGTGTTCTATAGGCTTCTTTTATATTCAAAGGCATTTCCTTCTTTAAGTTGGGAAAGTTTTCTTCTATGATCTTGTTAAATATATTTTCTGTGTCCTTGAGTTGGTATTTTTCTCCTTTCTCTATCTCTATTATTTGTAGGTTTTTTTTTTTATGGTGTCCCAAAAATCTTGGACATTTTGGGTCTTGACTTTGTTGGCTTTAGTGTTTTCTTTGAGTGATGAATCTATTTCTTCTACCATATCTTCAACACCAGAGATCCTCTCTTCCATCTCTTGCATTCTGTTGGTTATACTTGCATCTGAAGTTACTGTTCATTTACTCACATTTTCTATTTCCAGCATTCCCTCTGCTTGTGTCTTCTTCATTTTTTCTATTTCCCTTTTCAGGTCTTAGACTGTTTCCCTCATCTGTTTCATTACTTTTTCATGATTTTCTTTTAGGGACTTATTTTTTTCTTCTGCTTTATTTGTCCTTTCCTCTAGTTTTTTATAGCATTCTTCTCATTTTTGTTTGTCTGTCCCTCCACTTCATTTTTGATTTCTTCTATATAAGGCTCTAGCCTCTTCATGATGTTACTTATAAGGTTGTTTTCTTCTTCTTCCATTCCGTGATGTTCAAGTCTAGCTGTTGGAGAAGGGCTAGGTTCTGGTGATGCTGTTTTGCTCTTTATTTTGTTGTATGTACTTCTGCCTTGATGTCTGCCTATCTCCTTGTAGATTCATTCTTGGTCTTATCAGTGTACTTGGTCCAGGCAGAACTGACAGATTTAGGGAGCCTCTCTCTGGTCCAGGTGGAAGCTCTGGGCCGGATGGGAGCTCTGGTCCAGATGGGAGTGCTAGCCGGATGGGAGTTGGGGGCTGGTCTCTGAGTCTTAGGAAGTGGCTGGAGTCTTCAGCAGATGGGTGTGGGAGCAGGGTGTCGAAATTGCAGGGTCTACTTTCAGTCTTGGAAAAGGGGAACCTTCCCATGGGGCCTGCCGGATGTCCAGAAACTGTGGCCAAGTTGGGCAGGTCTTCCCTGGAATGGCTGGTTCCTAGGGCTGGGACCTAAGGGTGGGCTTCTCTGGCTATGACCCCAGGCACTCACCTCTGGTTCTGATGGGAGGATGGGAGTTCCAGGGCAGATGGGTACTGGCGGCTGGTCTCTAAGTCTCTGGAAGTGGCTGGGGTCTCTGGCAGATGGGTGTGGGTGCAGGGTGTGGAGATTGCAAGGTCTGCCTGCAGTCTTGGAAAAGGGACCAATGTAACTCTTAAAGACACCATGAATGACAAATTCCTTGCGGCAGCATCTAATCTCTTCACAGTATTTTAAATTTTAATTGAAATTTTTTTCATGCAATGTATGTTCATCATGTTTTTCTGTTCCCCTAATTCTTCCAACACCCTACCCATCCAACTTTATATTCTTTCTCCCCTTTACTTCTTTAAAACAAAGTAAACAAAATCAAAAATCACACACCAAACCAGAAATACAATTAAACAATTAAAATACCAATGAGACAAAAAAAAAAAAAAAATGACCAAGCAAGACCAAATGAGATGAGATTAAAATGTCTACAAAAATGCCACTGAGTCTACTTTGTGTTGGCCACCTACTTCTGGGTATAGGTTCTGCCCTGCAGTATGTTTAATATACACAGTGAGAATCCACTGCAGAAACTCACTTTTGCTTGCTGGCCAGTATCAACTGCAGACAGCACTTAAAACTGCCATTCTGCTAAAGGACAGCTATACAATGGCTCCTAACACCATACTGCTATACCCAGAGGTCAGTGCCTCACTTAGCCCTCATCAGAGAAGCTTCTTTCCTCAGTAGATGGGAATAGACAGAGACATATAACTTGACAATGGTTAGAGTGGGGAGAGTCTTTGGAGCACTCAGTCCTAAATGGGATGTCTTCATCAAAGCCCTCCCTTCAAGGCTCAGGGATCTTTACAGAAGAGAAGGCAGTAAGATTTTTAAGATCCAGAGGTGGTGGACAACTCCAAGGAAACAGCATTGTTCAGACACAACAGGACTGATGCCAACAGAGACAGTGGCATCATGCACTAGGACCGCACAGATTCAAGACAAACTGGGATGTCACAGCTTTAATTTGTTTTTTGAGATAGAGTTTCTTTATATAGCCCTGGCTATCTGGAAACTTGCTCTGTTAGCAAGGCTGGCCTCAAACTCAGAGATTCATCTGCTTCTGCATTCTGAGTACTGGGATTTAAGGAGTTTGCTATCACTGCCTGGAAAGAGCTGTCCCAGGTTTAACCCCATTGCCAACAAAGCTGCTGTTCTAATAAGAGCTCAATAAAGCCCTTGGTATTGAATGATTGAGTTTACCTTTTCAACTCTAGGAAGAACATAATTTCTTTATATATATTAAACTATTTACTTTTCTCTCATTTGGAAGGCTATTCAACAGAAATTCTTATGTCCATGACACATTCACCAGCAACAGTAACGCTGTACCAAGATGTAACATGGCTGTTTCCCTAAGGAAAAAGCAGCAAATGTGGATGCATGGTTCAGTTTGAACATACAATAATTTCCCATTTTTGAAATAAAGATAATGCTGTTTCCTGCCTCATAAAAAAATCTTATGAACACACTTGAAATCACAGTTGTAAATCACTGAAATTAACTAGGGAAAAAAATCACACTTCTTAGTTACAAATGTTATTCTTATTTTAGAGAGCGTTGACAGCAAAAGAAGGAAGAGCTGTGTCACTCAGGTCTCCAGAGAGATATAGCACATAGGCAGGAAAGACACCAAGGGGATTTATTAGGACAATTGGTTCATGTGATTTTTGGAGGCCAAGAACTGTTATATGAAACACAGAGTCCTATGGTAATAGTTTTGTAGCTCAGTCTAAAGTTGCAGGTCTTTGCATCAGTGAAGCCCATGGTGTAACTGCATGTGAGGCCAACACCCTTAGAATCTAGCAGACTGGTGCTATAGTCTTGGAGTCCCAAGCTTAGAGCCCAGAGTTCTGATATCCAACACAAGCAAAAAGGGGGCATCATACATTTGCATTCTCTAGGCTCACAGACATGTGGATGGTGCCTGCCATACTGAGGGACAATTTCCTCATCAGTGCCTTTATCTCAGCTAATGATCCCCTCTACAAACTCCTAACACACCAAAAGATTCAATGCCAGTTTTCTAGGTATTCCTTAATCCATTAGGATGACTCCTAAAATAACATCATGGGGGACATTCAAGTTCTCAGGTGAATGTCTCTAGTCATGAAGAAAAAACAAACCAATGGAAGAGGGAAGGGAGTGTTTTTAGCATCCCTGACAAAGTAAACCCATCTGAATCCTTAAGATTTCCATTGACCAACAGTTAGAATACACTCTTGTAAAGAATCCCAGCAAAATTTGTAAAACATGAAGGTAGAGAATAAAAAGATTTTGTGTGAGTTTATCTCAACAAAGACAAAGAACTATAAAAAGGGAAAAAAAGCTTAGCAAGAGTGAAAGGTCTTATTAAAACCTCGTTCTCTCTTTAGAGATGAGTACCTCTTGGTTACATGTTTGTGGCTCATCCACTTTTTGTACTATGTAGGTTAAATCTTTACTCCTGGGCCTACTTTTCCCTTGCCTGTATGTTTCTGGGTCAAGTCCTTCTCTCTGAGCCCTTACCCTTAGGCAATTTTCATATCAAGTAATGCAAACCAATTTTAATATTAGCCTAAGGTAAACATAATTAGGAGGGTAAATTTTTGCCAAAAGTGGAAAATTCATGCAATGTGCTTCAAACTCAAATGTAATTTTTGTAAAAAAAATATGTCTTATAATTTTTTAAAGCATATTATATCAAAGAGGCCTGGGGTTATTAGCATCCACATATTATTACATTTTTTTTCAACAAAGGGAGTGTATTTAAAGATAATTTTTAAAGTTATTAAACTGGCACTTTCTTGCAAAATATTCAAAAGTTTCATATCCTACTTACCAACAAGTTGCTATACCATAAATAAGTATAGAGAACTCCTTAAATATTTAATGTCTGCAAGGGTCATTTTAAGTATTTGAACAGTTAAAAAATAAAATAAAGGATATATGGGGACAGGAAAGTTGGAGAGAGTAAAACCATTTAGCAGAGGATTGGTTGAATGAAGAGGAGTAAAAAATGGACCGTTGAGACTTATAGGTATGGGGCGCATGAGGACCAACAGAGCTGGCTTTGTCCGTACTTAAATTTCCCTCACAATAAAAGGCCCCAAAATCATTGCAAAATGAAGAATAGGGTGGAGAGGACAAGGAACAAAGTCTGAAGCCAATTGTTATGCCAGGAAAAAAGGAGGGAGGGGCTGGAAGAGATAAACATTAGTACATATTAAAAGCTAATGTCACTTTTTGTAGTGGTGGTAGTGGTGGTGTGTGGTGTGGTGTGGTGTGTGTGTGTGTGTGTGTGTGTGTGTGTGTGTGTGTATTCATTCATATGTGGTGTAGGTATGCATGTATCCTGACTCCTGTGGAGGTCTAAAGACAACTTTGGGTCCATGCTATCACCTGTCACCTTATTTGTTACAGAACTTATCAGCACTGTTGTCACCATGGTAGCTTGGCTGAAAGGTTCTGGGCATTCTCCTGTCTTTGTCTTCTTGTCTCTGAGTGAGAGGGCTGGGACTGCCCACGGCTGTGCTGAGTGCCCGCCTTTATCACAAGTTCTGGGGACTTGGACTCTTCCTCACACTTACACAAGCAGTTTTAATTTTTTTCCACTAAGCTATCTCCATTGTCTTTATTTAACTTTTTAAGAGTTGTAATTTTTTTTTAAATTCTGTAGATAAAACTTTATATTTTAAATTCTGTGGTGATATTTTCATGTTATTGTGTTTATATGTTATTATTTGAGGGACAGTTTCTATCTGCATCTTCTACTTTCTAGACTTTTCTAGTTAGACTAGTTGCAATTTGTGGTTCAATAGCTGTATGTTTCACATTTTAAAAGTGCAATTAAGAGAGAAAGAATCCCCAGTTCATCAAGATTATTAACTAAATGTCCTACGAGAGGGATTCAGTTCTCAAGAGCCAGACAGAAGCATTCCCCTTAGTCAGAAGACCTGCTGAGCTGTAGCATGCTGGACTCCATGGGAAGGGAGAGAGTGAAATTCTAAAGAAAGCAAGCTCACTGGACAGCAAGAAGCCCAATTCCACAAACGTTCTAGAACACAATTTATGTGATGTTGGTTTTCTCTTGTAAGCAGCTTCTATCTATGAGCCCCACTCCTAGTGTCACATGACCTTATTTAAAATCTTAAACCCTGAAACACTCACTCCTTCCTGATGTGACTTGATCCCTTTCTCCACATTGCCTGCTTTGCAGCTGCAACTCACTGTTCCCACTCTCCTCTGCTGGGCTAATGAGTTGGAGAGGAAGACTCTGGACTGGTGCTCTTTTACTCAGTAATTTTGATTTCTTTATTAAAATTCTGTTTCAGGGAAGGGGCCAAGTGTCTAAGTGATCAGAAGCAGCGGTGATGGGGTTAAAGGCTACAGTGATCTTGTTGAGCATGGTTAAGTCTCAATTCTGGAAACTTCTTGGAAACAGAAGGTAAATTACATAAAGTTTCTGGGAAAACAAATGATCCCCAGAAGAAAAAAACTAAAACACAACAGCTAAAAATAGGCAAACTTGCCTTTGTAAGAATTCTAGGTGGGACTTTTTGACCTTTGTCTTTCCCTACAAATGGACCTGTGAGTCTAATGAAAGTTTTATGGATATTAGGTACAGACAATAGAAAGGAAACCAACTTACCCTGTGAATTGAAGGAGTATATAGAATATTTCTGCAATATTGAAGACAGAAAAAGTTTTCCACCAAGCTGATCTTGCCCATCTCTGATTATTAGTGACTTTCCAGAGTCTTGGCAGTATATTGTCCCCAATATTTCATGCTATTGTCTCCGTTTATATCTCCCTGGCGGATATGCATTCAGTTTAACGAGAAGCTCTTCCTAAGAGATGTCCTCAAAAGATTCTATTTATGTACTCAAAGCTTGAAAGAAGACAGACTCTAACCTTTAATAGTGAATTACTGTAGAACTTTCCAGGAGTATGAAGAGGGATGATGAAACAATCATGCTGCTATGTAAGATTGTTAGGAATGAGAAAATCTTATGGTTCAGCTTTAAAAGTCATGTATTTAAACTTTCTGTTTTAAAAAAGGTGAGGTGGGCGTCTGTGGAAATGGCTCCGTCTGAGAAGCGCTTGCATGAGAACTTAAGTTGTCTCTTACAGACCCCATGTAAAACATCCAGGGAAGGGGGCATGCTGGGGAAGCTGAGATAGGAACTTTCATAGCTAGCTAGTCTATCTGAATTGGTAAATTCCAGGTTCAGAAAAAATACTCTCTGTCAAAATAACAAAATAAATAAAATGCAATGATAGAATGAAGTAAGGTGGACAGTAATAAAACATCTGCAATGTCCCCTCTGGCTTCCATGTGCACTGTGTGCACACGCATGAAAGCTTATACATACATGCATACATACACAAAAATATTCCTCCTCCATCTCCTTCCTTAACATATATTAAAAGATCTTTAATAGAATCTTCAGCTCTGCTTCAGAAAAAAAAAATAAAAACAGAAACACAGGTGACATTGTCAGGAATAAATAATCACTTTATGTCCTCAGTTTCTGGGCACAGTAAGACCCAATCAAATTCCCAGGGTGCTCGTGGCTGTCCATGCAGGCATGTGGTTCTCACTATTCTCCAGTCTTGGTATGCGCTTTCTAGCACAGAGCTCTGGACTGTAAGACATTTGATTTCTGGTAATTAATCAGCTCATCATACATGCTGTGCTTCTTCCCCAGGCCCAGCTCAAGTGAGTGATCTGAATCTGGCTCCAGGAAAAAAGGAATCATTTGTGCTCCTAGAAACCCAGAATGAAACACTGATAAACAGTTCTGAGGAAAACACTGAATTTAAATGGCATTGTTTTTCTTTTTAAGCCATACATCATCTCAACACACACACACACACACACACACACACACACACACACACACACACACACACACACCAAACCATTTAAACCAAAACAAAAGCAAAGCAAAAACATGTTGGATGCCCTTTAAGCGGAAATCGTTTTGTCCTAATAAAAAGAGTTATCAAGGTTTGCTTGGTGTTCCTGGTTCTGCTGACTGCCTTCCTTTCCGGCTATTGTCTGATACGTTAACATTCGTTTTTAAACACTCTTGTGTTTGACTCTCTATCCCTAGTCCTTTATCTCTGAATTTCTTGTTTGGCTTGTCTCCATAATAACCCAGTTACTACTAATTTTATTAGTTGCATGGAAAAATCTAAACTGGTATTAGTAATATGTTGTGTCTGGAGATTCAGCAACTTTCATTCTTTTCAATTACTTTCCTGTCTGCCTGGACAGATATTTGTAAAGTCAGGTTTTGTTATTAGAATTGGGAAGATTCTCATATATTTGTCTTGCAGGTAATTTTAAGCCTTCTTGTTTTTATAAATAATGAAGTCCTGTAATAGATTCCCTGTTCTTGCCAATTATTCTACTTAAAACTGAGATCAATCAATCAATCAGTTGTCAGGAATGTTTCTGAATTGGCTGCATTTGATTTATAGATGCTATGCTTGAACGTGAAGCAGCAGGGAACAAGGTGTTTTGAAACCATAATAAACTTTAATGATTTCTAAGACAGGATGAACTTCAGGTAATGCCAACCCACATGATTTTCTCCAACTCTGATTATATTACTCATCATTATGAAGCAATAATCTTATCTTAAAGAATTATTTTTTCCAACATCTGACATACAGAGTTTTACAATGAGAGGTTTCATCAGCAATTCTCAAGAGTTTTTTTTATTTTTTTCCTCAAGAGATATTAAGCAGCTCTGGAGATTGGATGTATGTGATTGTTACAGCTTGGTGTAGAGGTCAGAAAGACCTGTTGTAAAGATCCTGCAATGCATAGACAAGCCCACAGTGAAGGTGATGGAGTCCATTTTTCTGGGACTGAAAACTTGGGGGAATGTATAGACACACATATGTACATATATGCATACTTATTTGTCGCTGTATAGCTGAAGCAATTTTCAGAAACTGAGTATATATAGAAAAGTCAGTGATGTCTACAAGTAAACCTGTGCCAGTGTGTGAGCGTAAGTACCTGAGTTTGAGCCTTGGAACTGAGTGTGAGGAGAGATGTGATTCCTGAGAGCTGTTTGCTATCTTCCACACCAATGTCTTGGCACACATGTTCTCGCACTCATACAAACACAATACACATGCCACATACATGCACATAACACATACACACAAATAAAAATTAAAACAGAACCAAATGACTCCCAAATAAGGTGCATACATATTTTATGTAAATAACACGAGCTACTTTTTCTTGCCAGGAAACCTCTAGCTTCTATGGAATTCCTCTCATTGGAGAGATAACTTATTCTGAGAGAATAAAACCAAGGAACTGGGGTGTTCAGGGTGATTTATTGAGGTTGCTATTTATACTTACTTAAGCATGGGAAGTGAAGGGAGCTATTTCCAGCACATTATCCATTTGTGCACCTTTAACCCACCTCATCGCCTCCCTCTCGGGCCTCCTGTTGTCAGGCGATAGAAAGACACCTGGTTTCTGCTCAGGGTCAGAAGCTTTGTCAGGGTGGAAGACACATTCATAAAGGAAAGGGGCTGCTGGAATAGAGAAGAAGCCACTGCAGAGCCCCTGTTTGTTTTACTTCAAAGCAGCTCACATACAAAGACAGGGCCCTTGAAGTCACAAGGAAATGATGCAGACTCTTCATCAAGTGGGGGAAAGTGCCCGAGCTGTCATGTTGTATAGCCTTGTGCTATTTCTATTCTCTTTCTGATTCTTATTTATAAACATTCCACCCATATAAAGCAAATAAACCACACCAGGCTAAAGCATAAGTTAAATATCCAAGTCACAGCATGCTGACCGTGAAAACTCACTCTTGCTGAACATTTGTGGGTTATCAGGATCAAAGAAGACTTAGCCCACCATGGCTTGGCTTTCATTAACCTGGCATGTATCTGAAGCGTTCAATAGAATGAATGCAGACTAAGCTTGAACTGAGTTTTTCAACTTCCAAAACACTTGGCCTCTTGAAGAGATAAGTATCAGTTCTAAATATTGGGAAGCAGGAAGAGAACATAAGGTTTCCGCATGTTGCCCACATACCACAGGCTCAGGGTGAAGCTTCTTGGCTGACTAAGGAGAAATGTCTCTCTCACAGAACAGTGATTTGATATTCTGTAGGGTATCATACTGTGTCTAGACAATGAGATATTTTCCAGTTTAGATCCAAGATCATTTTAAGTGAGAACAATATGGATTGCAAAATTATATGTTGCTCCAGCTCTCAGAATATAAGCAGGGTGGATCTTGAGATAAATTTCACTTATAGGTCTATTCACCAGAGGGCAACCTAAAGATATTTAAATGATCTCCTAAATTTGATAGGAAAGACATTTACCTTGTAGGAAGACAGACTTATTTGTGTTATATTTCTCTGATGCAGAAAGAAAAATATGCTTAGTTCATTTTATTTAAAAAATTTCAGCTTTTTTTGTATTATTATCATATTTTAATGTGTTTTTTTTTTCCACAGAACCAGGGGATTGTCTGTGTTTGACTGAGGGTGAGTTCAGGAACAACAAAACAAAACAAAACCAAGAAAAACAAAACAAAACAAGGTCATTTGAATCAAAATGACTATATGCTCTGGGTGGGAAACACAAGTGCTTTGAAGAAGAGAGAGCCAGTCACAGAACAAGGAACTTGCGAGCTCAAGTCAAGTGTTCAAAGTTTCCAGGCAAATGCCAGTGTGTGCTATCTTTCCATGATTCTAAACATGTCATCTTTTATCATAAACATGTAAAACATAATAAAAGACTCTTCTTAAAGAAAATGATTAGAAACAATAATTTGCTAATAGGCTTCACTTTCTTTCATTGTGTCTTTTATTTGTGTGACAAAAATAGAGATTTGCAGTTTGCTCCCCAAGTAGAGTTCTAATTCCATGCCTCATTACTTTTCAGGTCAGTTTCCTCCCCACCTCTTGGAAGAAACACTTCAGAAAATAGAGCTGGTACACATGAGTGCACAATGCTATGATTATTGGAAAATGTCATTTAATTTCGATAACTATAGAATCAAAGACAAGTCAAGACTCAGATATCACCTTTGCTGTCTATGTGTGTGTGTGTGTGTGTGTGTGTGTGTGTGTGTGTGTGTGTGTAAGTATGTATGCATGTATTAGGATGCACAAACATCCTTTGTAAATTAAGGCACAGGTAGATGCAGGTGTCATAGATATCAGTCAGTGATAGTTTTTGCCATCTTCTCAAAACAGCATCTCTGCCCATCAAAATGCAGAGAAGAAATGATTGTGTGGTAGCCCGTCCCACTGATACCTCCACAACACAACTCATGCACCTAAAGCTCAGGGATTATTGTGGAAGCGGGAGGAGGCAAAATATTTTAAGAGCCAGAGGAACAGGTGAGATGGTATCTCCTAGAAATGTCAGAGAAGCTACACCCATGATGTCTCAGCAGCATGGCTGCCTAAATAAGATCCGAACAAGGATGGCACCAATGGGCATGTTAACCTGGAAAGGGAAAATCCCATGGGCCTCAACCCTAGACAAAGACTATAGGAAGCTAAGAAATGCTGAGAGCAGGAGAAATAGTCATCAGGGAAGATGACTGTAATTGTTTATCCAATACCAAGTTGTCAGTCCTGAAATCATATACATGCAAGTAACATTATAGGGTTTGTGCAGGCTATATATATAAAACTACAGAAAAAGAGACCATGGACTTGAGAAAGAGAAAGTCAGGGAATTCATGGGAGGGCTTTGAGGGAGGAAAGAGAGGGAGAAGGTTATAATTATGCTTTAATTTATATATACACACATATATATTTATACACATACATACATACATACATACATACATACATACATATTTACATCATTTCTGTATATGGGGCCAGGGAATCACCTTTCAGATATCATAGAAAGGAGAAGGCCCTTGGTGAACGTAAATGCCTGATCTCTACAAACATTGTATTTGATTAGAATATCCATGGGTAGGGCATAGAATAATGAATTTCAATATGTTTATAAATGACATTTTATTGAGGTAATGTTTGTGATTTACTGTTCATGCATCAGAAAGCAGAACCGTTTGAGAAGGATTAAAAGGTGTAGCCTTGTTGGAGTAGGTGTGGCCTTGTCAGAGGATGTGTGTGGTTGGGGGTGAGCTCTGAGGTTTCAAAGTCAATGCCAGGCCCAGTGTTTTTCTCTCTGCCCACTGCCTGTGGATCAGTATGCAAAGCTCTCAGCTATTGCTCCAGTATCTGCTTGCCACCATGAAGCTATAAGCAAGCCCTCGCTAAATACTTCATGTTCTAGGAGTTGCCTTGGTCATGGTGTCTCTTCACAGTAACAGAACAGTTACTAACACACTGTTCTAGAAAATGCCTGCCATGCTTGTAATCTTACATCACCTTTAAAATTATAATTTATCTAAAGAAACAAGAACCATTAGAGAAAAAACTGAAATCACAATCATATTGAATTAAGGCATCAGTTAAAGAGGAACAGATACCTAGCAAGATATATCTTGATGTGAAATCATTAAAGAGATACAGAAAACTGCTTCTTTTTAAAAACACAATGTTTGCATTTTAATTTTAACACATATACGCTTCTGGATATGAGAAGAAAACTGTTCCATTAACATAGTGAGTCTGGCCTATTTATACAGATAAATTCACCATGAAGAAGAGGCTCCCATGATCCCATTCTGCAGTTTAGGAAACTTGGGTTGAAAATGTGAAATGGCTGACTCTATCAAGGTCACACAGAGAGTAATTGTGGTGCAGCTGTTAATCCATGGCATGTGCTGATACATTACATAGTGTTAACTATGGGTTCTTAAATTTTAAATATTATACCATTTTGAATTTAAATTTAAATTTAAATTTAAAGTCAAAGCTGATTATAAAAATTCCTAGAACCTTTATTCTCAGCTCAGGCCTACCCTGATACTGTGGGTCTAGCTGGGTCCCTGGACACCATGGAACATAACTATAGGGAGGATGTTCTGCTGGTCCTCACCACACAATAGGCCAATTCCCACAGTGGTTATATAGATACTGAAGATTGAGCTCTTGCCTGGGTCCAAGTGCCACATGTTGCTTCCTCTGGGCTGGTCATACATGCAGAGCCTGAGGACCAGTTATAGGGAAAATTAAGACCAAAGGTCATTGTCAGGTAGTAATGGACACAGAGACACCAGGTATAAACACAGCTACACAATGCCTATTCTGAAGTCTCTCTTGCCTAACCTAACATCAACAATGGAAATGGAAAGGGAGCCAAGCCCTCTCTCTGGCCTGTACATCAAGCCCAGAATCCCAGCTTCTGTTGGAAGAATGAGAGAGAGAGAGAGAGAGAGAGAGAGAGAGAGAGAGAGAGAGAGAGAGAGATCTATTCAGCACCAGTGAAGTTACAAAGCAGCTGCATCTGAGCTCTGATGGTCACACTGGCTGAAGCATCACAATATAAGACAACGAAGCTAATGGCATTCCCAGGGGACAAACCATATTTACACTCCTTCTTCGGATCAAGACTTCTCAATAAGCTATTTATGTAAATTATACATATCAAGTAGGATTTCTTTATCTACAAATTTACAGTGAGAGTACAGAATAAGCAGCCCAGAGCATGGCTCTCTTCCAGACCTCTGGAAACACCCTCAGAGCTGGAGCACAGGAGCGAGAACATGGGTGTGAGGTGTGCTTCTTTCTGGATATGCATGGATGGAAAGAATTTGAAAAAAAATGGCTTTGAATATTAGATAAATATTTTTGACTGTTTCTGTTTTTTAAAATTCAGATCACTTTAAAATGTATTGCATTTATTTATTTATTTATTTATTTATTTATTTATTTATTTATTTATTTATGTGTGTTGTTGGGGAGGCAGGCATGCTATAGCACACATAGAGAGGACAACTGGCAGGAGTGAGTTTTCTCCTTCCACCCTGTAGGTCTCAGGAATTTATCTTATGTTGTCAGTGTTAGAGGCACATACCTTTACTGACTGAGCCATCTGGCCTGTTCACCAAGTCTTTTGGTGGCAGCCATCATCTGACAGATGTATATAGTCTTGAAAGTAACTGCTTACCTCGGTATGTAGGACCTGAAGCCCAATCCTTTCTCTAAGGGCCTTCTTCAACAAGACTATCTCAAGACACAGCATCATCACAGATACTGTACTCTTTATCCAAAGGAGAGTGTAAGAGGGGATTGACCACACAGCAGAGAAACAGAGACACTACAGCTTCAGGGCTGTCTGGCTTTGTAAGTTTCTTGGAAAATTTCCCTACATGTTGAATATACCTGCTTGAATTTCTAGAAGCTTTCTACAGAGGCAAAGACTGCAGATTATAAGAGTGGGCACATTCAGGGTTGCCACATGAAATTGCAAACATAGGAAGTTTATAGTGAGCCATTCAGGAGGAGAGCTGATCTGAGTATTAATGCCACCACTTAATTCAGTCTCCAGTGAGAAAGTTCATAACATTCATGAAGCAGCTGATTCAAATTTTAATACTTGGTGCTCCGGAAAAAAAAAAAAAAAGGAGTACCTACCTTATAACTCTGTGAAGTGTGCAGAGAATAAAAATGTTTGATATAAGGCAAGTTGAAGATCTCTGATTTATGTCACCATAAATACTTTATCCACATGCATGGTTAAACTGCAGTAGACATATCATTCACTGCACAGAGCAGAGTTCCGGAATGAAGAACCAGCAGGCCACCTGTCTTTATTGAAAATGACACACTGGAATGTATCTGCAGTTGTTTGACTTGGGAGAGTAGGCCAAATTGTTTTCCCAGATATCCTCTGTAAGGGATAGAATGTTTGCACGTGTATATTGTTACAGCACTTAGGGGCTGAGGGAACACTTCACTATTGTTAGGAACCTGTCTCATCATTCAAGGAATGTGTCTGACTGGCCATATGGGACACCCCATCACATTATGGCAGGCTTATTCCAAAATGAAACAACAGGTTCACAGAAGACAGAGCCATTCACTTCACTTCAGGCCCTCCCTGTTTTCTTTGGAATTTTTCATCCAAGAAGTCAACGGACAGAATTGTTAGCTGATAAGCTTGTGGGAGTGAGGAGGCCAAGACCTGTAGAATGTTGGTCATCCACAGTATGTCATCCAGATACAAATGCCACAGGTGAGAAGAATGCTGTGCCATTGAGCAACTCAGCCATCTGTGTATTGATGAGCAAGAAGTGAAGACAGCCAACTGATCTGGAGAAAGAGCATGTAATTATACAGTATAGAATTATTAAATTATTAGGTAAGAGGTTGAAAGCAACTGCATCTTTTTTCTGATGTTTAACTAAAGGAAAATTCTCCAAATGGAAAAAGTTACAATAAAAATTCAAATTCACACATACCATTTATACAGAGATTTTGGTCTGTTTTGATTGATTGTTGCTAACTTCATCGTCTATTGTTTGAAGAACATGCTTCTTTATTGGTTCCTCACAAAGTGGTACTGTTTGGTCATATATATATATGTATGTATACATACACACACACACACACACACAATTGTAGAATGTAAAAAGCACACTTGCTGCAAGATGCCTGCAGAAAACCTTGCAGGCTCCAGATAGTGTGGAGTGTCCTCTAGAAGGTTAAAAGTCACGCAGGAGTTACAGTTCATATTCAGTTTTACAGAATTATGCAAAGATGTATCATCATTAATGTATCTGGAAATTTGCTGAATCATCACAGTGACACCAGGTCTTTCAGTATGCATAAATTTATGAACTTTTTTCAATCAAGATGCAGACATCTGACTCATTATCTAATATATTTGATACTTTGCACTATTTACAAACTAGTTTTTTCTCCAAAGCAATACACTAACCTGTATTTCTCCAGGCACATGCATTTCACAGCAGTTTTCAACACAATAATTGAAGATCACATAGGTCATGCCTGGTCAAGCAGGGTAATCATGCAGCCAGTTTATGACTTGGCCTCTGAGGCTCACCTAGCTATGTTTGAAGATTTTAGAGATGCCTTATGTAACACTGCACTCCATAAAAAATACCTAACATCACCCCTTTGATTAACATGGCCATTGTAAATTAGTTATACCACACATGTATTTATCACTTCGCTAAACTTATTCAGGTATGGATTTCTGTGCTCAAGAAGCCTGGAGATATTTATGTGGTGCAGCTGTAGGAATCCTGTTGTGCTGGAGCCTCCCTTTTTTCTTGCTGCAAGCTGGCAAGAGTCCTTTGGTTTTCATCCTTCTGATAGTCCCACTGCCGCCCATCCTGTCTTGTGGGCTTTTCTCATCCAGCAAGAAGGAAGACAGAAACTTGTGAAGTCTTGCCAGGCTGACCTTTTATTTACCTACCATTGACAGAATCATACAGACTTCTTTTGTTTTAAGGGCTTTACTGCTAATGCCTCTGGAAAAAAATATGGCAGAGATAAAAATAACAAGCGTGGGAAAGCAAAGAAGGTTATAGATACTAAGAAAGTCCTTCCATGCTTATCCTCTTGCCAGTGGCTCTTGACTCTCTTCTATAGCTGAGCATCTGAAACTTCCCTTTGAATTCTGTCCTGTTATTTTGTTTCTAAGGAGGCTAATCCACATGTCACTTCTCCTCTGACCTGTCTGTGGAATGGGTGGTGAGCACTCTCTTTCCCTTGAGGTCTCGGCCTTGCCTCTTTAAAGATTTGAGCAGATGCAACCATATGTCTCCTCTTAGAACATTGTCTGTTCACACAGAATGTATTCTCACTACATGGTATACTCTGCTGCCTAAAGGCACAATGTGCTCTCTCAAATAATGCGTACTACTTTTTCTAAACTTCAAAGAATGCTTCATGGTGTATCATATTATACTCATAGTCTCTCCTGTTCTTACCTGCTTTCATAGGTGCTTGAATATGTTTTCTTAATTTTTCTTTTTTAAAGGGTTTTTCTTGCACTGTGACATTTAATGAATATAAATGTTTCCATTTGGTGCAAGGTTAGACTATTCTGTTTAGTAAACATGTCTTTATTAGCTAATAAGTCCAAGGACTTTTATAGACAGTAGGGACATCCTTGCCTGCCCCTGCGAGTGTCTCATTCTAGTAAGTACAGAGAGATTATGAGTGAAGAAATGAAGCTCATCCCGAGTTAAATGGTGACAAATGCTACAGAGAGCATGGACAAGGAAGGAATGTGCACGCCAGGTTTGTAGTCACATGCTGTGACTCAGAGAACTTAATACAAGAGTGATATTGGAGCAAAGACTTTAGAAAGCAAGAAAGAGCATTATATAGATATGTACAGAGGGGAGACAAAGAACTCAAGACCAAGGCATCAGCCACTTAGTTTCTCCTGGAGAGAAATAATAGCGAGTACCAAAATTCGAAGGTGGGAACATGCCTGGAATAATGTATGAAATGCAGGAGGGTAAGGTCATGATCAGAGCATGTGAGAAGCAAAAGGGTGAAATACCAAAGAATTAGAGAAGTTAACACACACACACACACACACACACACACACACACACACACACACATGCTTCTGTTCTGTGTATTCTTACTAAGCTAATCAGCACTTTGTGGGACATTTTGATAAAAGCAGACACATTGCAGTGTCTTTAAAGTTATCTTCAAAGACATTAGTCCAGGAATTTCTTTTTATCAAGCCACCCATTATCGAAAGGGTGGTGCCTGCTAGCTATCCTACAAAGTTATAAAAATGCTCCAGTATTAAGCTAATTCCTGAATTTACTCTTGGCAATGATACAGAAATCTATCAAAATTCATCAAAAAGGCTCATAGCAAGAACTAACTCTATTTCTCTCTTTTCCTTGTGGCATCATGAAGACTTATTTCCTACTAAGGGTAACTGTCCTGGAACTGGCACTGTGTTTCCTTGGAGGTATAAGTACTTTGTATTCCCCAACATTCAGTAAGAGTTATTCATTCATGAATCTCTGAAAAAACAGTGAAAGCCAGAGAATTGGATGTGATAGAATCTAGAGGATGATGCCTGTCTCTGAAGAGAATAGACTAACCAAACAGTAGGATTTACTTCAGCAAGTAACTTTTATGTAATTCCTTAATAAGAGATAAGACACCAAGTAATAAGTGCTGCAAAAGTACCTGAGACAATGTAACACGTGCAAACTGTTTTTGTATTCTTTAGGCTTTTCACCATGCTTTGATATAAAGTAAGCGCATTTATGTTAATTGACCCTATGCTGCCTAATTTAGATGAAAAATATTTACTGAATGGAAAACATTTCTGAAGAATCTGAGCCCAGGTTGACTATTTTGAGCCTTGTATGTTTTGCAGGAAATCTTGTGTCCTAAAGGCGCCACTGAAAGCCTTACTAGAGCTGGCTGCTTCCAAGGGACGGGCCTCACCCTGATCTCACCCTTGGAATTCCCAGAAGAGTAATTTGGGCATAAGATGAAGATTTTTTTGAAATAGAGTGGAAATATTTTGAGAAGCCAGAAAAATATTAGATCCAGAAAACTGCACTGAAGTTAACATAGCTATTGTCTGTGTCAGAGATAGATATAAATAGATTGATAGATAATAGATAGACAATAGATACACAAATGGGTAGGAAGATGATAGAGAGATGGAGAAAAATAGATGGACAGGTAGATAGATAGATAGGTAATAGATAGATCAATAGATTTATCAATAGATAGATGATAGACAGTCAGAGAGAGGAGAGAGAGATAGGTAGGTAGGTAAGTAGGTAGATAGGAGGAGAGAAGGTGGGGAAGAGGAAGAAATGGACCAACTTTAAGTGTCTTCTCTTCCCTTATGCCACAAGTCAAGCTTTGCTTTCAATTAAATTCTTTATGTTTGAAAATTTGTCTGTTCATGGGGGAGCCAGAGTATGCTTAGGCATCATGACTGGGCACTTTCCTGTACAGCTTGTGTATGTATTTAATTCTCACAGGGCAGTGAAAAAGAGCCTTCAGAATTCATATATTGTGTCCAAAGAGATGAGATAGTGGTACTGTTCTTCCAGAGGATGGAAGTTTGGTTCCCAGCACCCACATCAGCTGGTTCTCACCCACTTATAACTCCAGTTCCAAGGGATCTGCTGCCTTATTCTGGTCTCTGCAGGCACCTATATGCATGACATACATCTACATAAACACATACAGACACATGAATAAATCTTAAAAAGTAAAATCTTTAAGAATCCACATACTGGATTTAGACTGTCTGGAATCAAATCCTAGCTCCTTCCATTAATTTTGTGACTTTGGGCTGGTATTTATTTCTTTAGGCTTTGGTTCTCTCGTCTGTAAAACAGAGAGACAATTGGTTTCTATAAACTAAGACGTAACTGAGTTCAAATAATGGAATTAATCAAGTATATGCCAAGAACATAGTAAACATTCAGATAAAATTGTCTATGATAGGGCCAGCAAGTTACTGAACATTATCTTCAGTGATAATGTGGCCATGAATTCTGTTTTTGACATATGTGGGAAACCTAGACTCAAATCTGTGAGCACTTCCTTGAGTTGGAATGCTATAAAACTGGATATAAATATAGGAATATTTGAGAGGTAAAGACAAAAATACCCATGAAGCATATTGGGCTGCCAGTCTAGCTGAATCTGTAAACTCTGTCTTCAGTGAGAGACTCTGTCTTGGAAGAATAAGGTAGACAGTCATTGAGGAAGTCACTCAGTTTCAGTTCCTAGCCCACACTCCATTCATACACAGGTACACAAAACACCATGCACACACACACACAAAATAAAATGTAAATATATGGAGCTGGACTTCACAATGGGCTGTACTGAACCCTCACACTTCTAAACTTTCTTTTAAAGTATTTATGTTCATAATCACATATATGTATAGGATGCATCATGATCATTTTACCAGTGCTCTCATGTCCTTCCCATGCTTGCCAGCTTTTTCTTCTCCCCAGTTGTCCTTATCTTGCCTCCATGCCTTTTTCTATGTGTGTGCACATCTTGAGCAGGTAGCCACAGTGGCTCTGTTTGTGATTGGACAGTCTTTTTTTTTATCACTCTTCTCCATACTCCAGGTCTTATAATCTTTCTGTCTCTTCTTCCATGATCTTTTCTTGGTCTTGCAGGAATTGATACTGATATATGTTTTAGGATATTCCCAGCACTGTGACAAGTGGTGATATGCATTAACTTTTGCCCTCTACAAAAGAAGTTTCTCCAACCTAGGCTGGGAGCAGCACTAGTCTGTGGGTATAAAAACAACTGCAAAATATCTTTTTACTGAAATGTGCACCTGACTTCCTTAGCAAGCATTGCGGTAAGTTTGGAACTTGGAAGATTCTTTGTAATACCTCAGCATTCTGCTTCCACAGGACTTTGACTCTGCAGGATTCCAGTAAACATCTTTAACTGTTCAGAGAGTTCCTGTGGGGACCCTTGCTCCAAGTTCCCATTAGGGAAAAAATTGCTTTCATTAGAACAGTTCCTGCTATTTTTTCTTAGTTATTCATTTGAGATTTTAATTGTACAAATGTATACCATTCAGTGATCAAACTGGAAAGGCTCATATCAGAATACTGACTTCAAGATGCACATCTTTCTCTGAAATGTGTGTTACATGGCCTTTTTCATCAGCTTTATTTTAGATGTGTCACACCACAGAGTAGCTTATCTGACTTCCTGCTTGACAATTGAGGCAACTTTGAAGTATGCAGAAAATGTGAGGAAGAGGATATGGAAGGACAATTGCCGGAATCCAGCTCTGGATGAGGGCAGGGTCTGAAGACAGGTGGATGCAAGAATGGCGATGGAGGAATCAGACATGGGACACTTTTTAATTTTGTTTTGGGAGAGATGGATAGAGAGGAAGTGCTGACAACCTGTATCTTTCATAGGCTTTATTTATATAGAATTTAGTAAGTAGGGATACATTCATGATGTTCCAAAACATAGATCATATCATTTTTGTTTTTGGACATGTGTTTCACTTCTTTTTGCTCATTTTTAGGCATCATTAATGAACTATGACAAAACAGAGCTATCATTTCCAATCATTTTCCATCAGGTTTTGACATCATTATTAAACAAAGTTATCATTCTTACTCATTAATCCCATAACCGAATTTTTGAGAAACTAGAGGCATATGACAGCCTGTTCTCAGGCTGATAGCTTTGGTTGCTTCAAGGACACTAGACCAATACAAAGTCTTCAAGTCACTCCGGGCATTTTGCCATGTCTCAGTGTATTCCTAACTCTTAGTGGTCAGAGTGCTCAGGGAAAATCCTCAGGCTAAAGCTGCTGCAGTTTTTATCCAAATACTGGCATAATACAATGTTTATATTTTTTATCTTTATAGAATTTGGCATTCTGATGTTCTTGGACATTATAGTGGCTCTAACTTTCAATAGAGGGAGGTCCTGACTTCTTATACTTTATCATCTTTCCACTCTGTACTTTGCTTATCAGTATGTCTCTGTGTAGGGCAGAGTTGTATGCCATGTAATTGTCTGAGTGTACAATGGGAAGAGGCTTGTAATCTGAACTGTGGACAACTCCTCTAGTCCACCAGATCTTCTTGACCTTTTTGAATTTACTTTTTTTGAATATCTTGTTCCTGTGTAAGCAGAGGGACAGATGTTTCAAGAATGTCTCATAGCCTCATAAAGAGACCTCTGGCTTCTTCATGTGTCACAACCTCCAAGGCATAAGGAAGACCTTCAAGTAGATAAGGATATCTCCCTCCAAGTTTATGTGTATGGGAATAGTATGTTCAGGACTTTCCTGGGTAAGCTTAGGAGCAGCATTACTGGGAGAAGGCATAAATGATTCATAAGGAATTTTCCATCAATCCAACATCCCCAAATTGTACAAATATTAAAAGTACCCAAAATATGTAACAGGTGGAGAGGAAAACCAAAGGTGGCATGGCAGCCATCATGTGGCTCAGCTTTGCTGGATCTTTGTCAAGTTGCTGTGCTGGCTTATGGCTTCTGCCATTTCATCCAGATATGGCTGTGCCAGACACTTGGGTCAGTTGTCATCCACCATTCTCTGCACCAGAATAGTGAAAGCAAATCCGCTCATTTTTACCAAGGGCTTGAAGAAAGCATACCAACAAAGGCCGACAGTGTGGAGGTCAGGATTTTAACTTTTGAAATTCTTCCTCTATTTTTCTTTTGTAATATAGATATTAGCCTGTAATTCAAAATTGTGTTTAAAAATACAGTGATACTGAACTTTCCATATGGCCCAAATTAATTTTGATTCACTTCAAGAGAAGAAATGTTTATCTTTTAAGAGATTTCATTTGATTTTAATTATGTGTAGATGTCTGTGTGTCTGTATGTAGGTGTGTGCACTTAACATAAGTGCCCTTAGACATGAAATGAGGCTCTTGGGTCTACTGAAGTTCATCCACTAGAAGACTAGTAAACTCTCTTAGCCACAGAACCATCCCTCCAACCATGTGTTTGTCTTGATTTAGATTGAGGAGATGGTTTTTAAAGAGCTGTGGGACACAGCACAAACAGCTGAGGTAACAGCACAGGTCTGCCATCTCAGTTACTAAGGAGGCCAAGGAAGGAGGATCACAAGTTCAAAGTAAACTTGAAATACAGAAAGAGCTTAAGGCTGTTCTGGGAAACTCAGTGAGAACTTATGCTAAACTAAAAAGTAAGAAGAGAGCTGGGATATAGCTCAGCAGGAGATTTATTGCCTAGAATGTGGGAGGTCTTGGGTTCAATCCCCAGTACAGCAAAATAGCAACAAAACAAAATCATGGAAATTGATGCTTCATTTTAAATAAAAACAGTTCTCAGAAATTGCAAAATTTTTTATTGATGGTATGGAGAACCTACATATACACACTCATACATATACAGATACCCCACATCATACAAGCAACAAACATTTCACAAAAGGATAATCGCTTTTCCCAATTCAACTAGCTCAACTGTCTAGACATTTTCTAAATAAATTAGTTATGTTAATGTGTCTTTTCTATTGTACAGAAAGAATTTGGGGATGGATTGAGTCATTTTATAAAGCATAGTGTCTTAACAGGCTATTCTTAAAAGGGTTTGAGTTTTAATTAGAAGCAAAGGTCCCCTCCTTCCTTCCCTCCCAATTTCCCTCTCTCCCTTCTTCCCCATCTCCCTCTCAAGATTTGTGTGATTTATGAGTTCTCCAAAGCACATTTAATAACACACCACAGACTGAGAGCTAATTAACTATTGCAGAGAATGTTTAGCCTCTCAGTTTTTTTTTTTTTCACTTCCAAATATTTTAGAAGTAAAGTTTTTTACTTTCAAAGATTTTACAGAGATGTCTAAGGATGCTTCTCATGGGTTGGGTTGTCAGAGAAGCCTGCCATTTAATAGGATCTAGAACATTTTGCAGTAAATGATCCAAAAGAAGAACACCAGATTAGCGCGATTTCTCACTGTGCTGAGCATGATAAAATTAAACCTCAGAAATAACCCCAAATTGCTGGCAAGGGAGATGGGCAAAGGCAAAGGCAAAGGCAAAGGCAAAAAAAAAAAAAAAAAAAGCCAGAGAAGTAAGAATTTCTACAAAGAAAAAACAAACATTTCCTTTCTTTGTAAGTAAGGCTCATGCCAAAAGACAAAGAGATTTGGAATAAAATCTGAGCACACTGAGCCCTGAGAACCAGTGTCAACATTTGGGCATTTTATACATATCAAGAGAGAGGATGCAGCAATACAACCTTTTAAACACTTCTCCAATGTGAGAGAATTATTTTTACTTCTTTTTGTTTTGGATACAGTTTAGGTACTGAGGAGAATGTGATTAAACAAATCAGATGCAGATCACGATGCAGTTTAAACCTGTTTTCTTTTGTCTTCTGAGCTCATAGATTTACAATAATTCTGTTTGTAATCCTGAAGAACTTTGGTCCATGGTGCATTACTTCAGCAGTTCTCAAGCACTGGTTTCTATTCCTCTTGTATGTTAGTCTGATTCAACTGAAATTGATGACATGTGTAGATAGTTGTAATTGCTGGAAACTCGACTTGAGGACATCAGGAACAGCAGAGGTTGTAAGAAAGCCCCACTCTCAGGAATGAGCACCCATCCTGAGCTTCTGATTGTAGCATCTCCACTCTGGCTGCTTGAGTTCTTGGTAAAATGGTGTATCTTAGAGCTTATTTAGCAGAAGAGAGTCCACTGGTGAGTCTAACTTAACCAAGGTGTTTGGTGTTTGTCATGGTCATCTTTTTCTTCCTCTTTTTTTTTTTCTCTTACCCCCCCCCCCCCCCCCCCGCTTTGACTTTCTTTCTTTGGTAGCCTAGGTCTAGGTCTTATGTTTCTCAGACTAGCTTCCAGCTCATCAGGTAGCTTAGCATGAACTTGAACTTCCGGTCTCTTTGCCACCACTTCCCCAGTGCCATGGTGACAAGCATTCACCACCATCACTAATGTACAAAGTGCTGAGAACTGAACCCAAGAACTTCCTTTGTGCATGGCAGGCAAATGTTCTACTGACACACATTCCTAGCGCTAAACTCAATTCAGTTCTTACTAAGAGGGTAATTTAGAAATCATGACTCTAAAACCATTATCAGCAAAAAATTCACCTGCTTCCTTCTAGCGTCCACTTAATTCAGAAGCACAGGTTATTAGAAGTGGAATCTGAGGACTTGAGTCACCTAAGTCCCTACTGACTTGTGTTGAACAATGGATGATTTTTGTCACTGAGTGATATGGGTGGACTCACATCTATATTGATTCATACAAAGTATAAAATTGGCCTGATATCCAGAGATAGCCATCCCATGTTGTTTGGCTGACAACTGAGATGGTGACCAAGCCATGAAGTTCATGTGATGGCTTCCCTCACCATTAGAAAGAACCATTAGACACTCTGAAGAAAGTCCTGAGAATCTTGTGAAGTCACAAAGTAGAGAAATGTCCAAGTTGGACTATTTTAAAACATAACCTGGCATTAAAACAATGCATTTTTATAATCAATTACTCAAAGGCTGGATATTTAACTTTATTCAAGAGGTGAGCAACCTGGTAGCAATTACACATAGAATAATGAAGATGCTTACATGCTTATGTTTTTGCTTGACCTAGTTAACAATATGAAACACAGGACAAATAAGACAGACAAATATGCTGAGAGCCAGAGCCTTGAATCAATATTCAGTGCTTGCAATTCTCCCATCTATTCAATTTCCAGCTTTGTGCTTCTCCTTTGCATTGTTACAGCTTTATTTATTTACTTAGTTATTTACAGCTACTTCATCTTCAGGTTTTTGGTATTCAAGACAAATTGTGCTCTAATGTACTGAAATCACCAAATGTACTTCATGGAGAAGAAAGGCCACAGAGGTACATCTGAGGCAATGACAGCAGAACAGTCCAATCATTTATGTAAATGAAGTAACTTAAATGTTTTATGCATAAAGAACTTTAAGAAGTTGTACATTTTAAAAGTTAGTCTATTTATCAGAACCTAAAGAACCTTTTATCCTTTGCAAAAAATGTCTCTCTAAGCCATCTTGGTGGCATTTCATTTGTAATGAAAAGGAGGCTCTGAAAAATCCCCTTACTTTCCCTATCTGTAATCAGGAATACTGATTAACACAAGTTTAGTTTTCCATTGCAGAGTATCACTGTGATAAGATAAAGCTTCAATTTCAGGGTTGAAATAATAATGCTTAATTCTGCTTGTGTTTTCACCTTGCATATTTTGTTTTAACCAGAATAGCTACATTCCAAGTAATTAAGATGCCACAACTCTCTTTGAAGCCCAGAGCATCTAATCACTTAACAAAAAGGCTTTATTCTCATATGTTCGGTGTTGCCAGTTGCAGATGTTTTTGGCAGGCTGAAGTGACAGACAGCTGCCACACCTCCTCAGCAAAGAACACCAAGGAACTCTTTGCCCATCAGACCCCACCTTGGCTTTGTAAAAGGAAACAAAGTCACACTTAACTACATCAGCCTATGATAAAATGAGCTGTATTGATTTTCCTCAGGAAGGGAATGCTTGCTAAGCACCAAACACCATTTTCTTTGTAAGAAAACAATCAAAGTGCATACCATCTCCTCACAGCCCTATGAGCCTCGATGAGTCTTTGCTTCTACTTTCCTTTCAGAATGCTCAAGAGACAAGTTGCAAAGAATAAGTTCTGAACAATCTTTTATCCAACATTGTACAATATTCACTTTATTTTTTTTATTAATACAGATCTTGTTTCTATATTTATTCTGAGCAGAAAGCCAATACATTCACCTACAATTTATAACATGGAAACACTGAAAAAGTTTTATTTGCATAAAACCAGCACCAAAGACAGCATCTTTACAATTGATACCTGAGCTGGGCAGTGGTGGCGCATGCCTTTAACCCCAGCAATCGGGAGGCAGAGCCAGGCAGATCTCTGTGAGTTTGAGGCTAGCCTGGACTACAGAGTGAGTTCCAGGAAAGGCACAAAGCTACACAGAGAAACCCTGTCTCCAAAAACCAAAACCAAACCAAAACAAACAAAAAACAACAACAACAAAAAACCAATTGATACCTGAGTGCAATCAAATGATTTCTCACATGTCCCAAGAGAGAATTGGGGGACCCTTTGGGAAGACTTTGAGAACCTGACATTATGCCCGACAGAACTTTCTATCCCTATCAGATTCTGAATGATAATCTATAACTAAAATTGGTATTAGTCTTAAAAATCAATGTGTATCATGCATTTATGATCTTGCTTTACATTTGATCTGACTGGTTTGATTTGAGTTTGGAGAAATGTTGCTTTCCCTAACTCAAACAACAGCCAAAGCATTTAGAAAGAGATTCTAGATGAAACTTCAGTCTCTTGCCTAAGCCTAGAGAATGTGCAACAATAATGAAAGCATTACAGTACTTTGTTGACAAGATAAACACCCAACAAGCTCAAAAGTCAAATTGTGTGTTGTTGTTTGTAGACATTTATAACAATCCTACTTATGCCATTTTTAATAACAAGAAAGATGGGGAAAAGAAAGTCATATAAACCTAGAAGCATTTCTCTAATGTAAATAGGATTTAGAAATTGAAAGGACTTGAAAAATTAAGAAATTTCTCAGATAATTTTTGTGTGTTAGCTGTGAGTTTTGAAATCTAATGGAACAGAAGAATGAAGAAAGTTTTTGTTTTTCATGAAAATTCAATCTCCAATTGGAACAATAGGGTACAGCATTTCCAGAATAGATAAATACATAATGTATTTATTGAATGCAGATTGCATTGACTGAATTCATGAATGAGTGACTGAATGAATAAGATAACTAGCTCATGGTCTTGTGAGCATTGCCAACACAATCCAGTCAAACATGCTATTGTCTTCAGATGGAAATTCAGAACATTATTGCCATATAGTTGATTCCTTTAGAAATGACTGCTTACATCATACCATGTTTATCATGCTTGAGGGGATGCCACAGAACCTTGGCAGAGCTTTACTGACTTCTGTCTGAGGATACAGAAAGATGAAATCAAAGATATATATATATATATATATATATATATATATATATATATATATATATATATAACTAATGATGTGATGATGATGTAAGGGAGAGTGGTTCATAGATGCCACCAACCCTGTCCTTTGGCTTTCATCCTCTCATTCAAATATTGAATACTGTAAGACCTCAAAGACAAATCTTTTTAATGAGTATGTGGGGCAGAAAGCAAAAGAGACAACAGTTGGCAGATAGCATACTGCCGTGGAAACTTTTCATTCTTATCGTCTCAAGAGAAGATAAAAGCAACAAATATGGAAGGAATATTAGGAGCTGATTTGGAATTCTACCTTTGAATCTCCAGGATCTCTCATGCTATAAGAAAATGAAATCTCATTATCAGAAGAGTCCTGAGAAAATATTTTCAATATTAATTTGTACAAACACTTGAAAACAGTGTTTTCAGAATATGTTGGAATTATGTATTAACTACTCATGACTCTACTGCTCATGTGCCCCAGGACACTGAACTCAAGGGCAGGGTGATGAGCAAGAAGCTGCAGGTATTATATTACCAAATTTCGTTCGTGCTGTTATCATGATGACAACCTCTGACTTGACACAGAAAAGTTGGGCTACTCTTCTGCAAGGTCAGAAATACTTGCCTGACCTTGAACCTAAAGCCATTAAGTTGTTGAGAACAGCTAATTGGTCAAATGTCATCAGGGCAGCAAAGAAGCACTCCAAAGCAAAACAAGACATGCAAGAAAGTCCATGTTTAAAGATTTGTACTGACTCCTACCCAAGGAGCTTAGAGAACATTCTAGACATTGTGTCATTAGGCCAACACACATCAATATTCCTTCATTCAAGTACAGGCAGGTGGAAAGCTTCCTTCTTTCATTTATTATGTTGAAATTCTCATACGTCTGTCAGTTCACCTAAATAACTTTGATCATAGGCGCCATCGAAGTAATTGGATGGATAGATGGAAAGACTGATGAGTTAAGAGTTCACCAAGTTTCATGTCTGTTATTGTTGTAGATCCATTAACCATCAGTTTTCTACTTAGCTTTTTTTTCATTGTGTTAAAAGCCTCCATATTTTTTAATGAATGGCTTATCATCTTCCAGGCACAAGACATCATTATTTCAACTACAAGACAGTAAAACATTTTTTAACAAAAGTGGAGACTCCCATGTGATGGATCTGTATTTATTTTTAAAGTAATCAATAGTTGTTTGCAAGTAATTGCATGCCATAATCTTTAAGTAAGACTGAAAATACACATCTGTGTTATGAGATGGTCTAATACGTTCAAATTGGGAGACCAATTACAGTTCTTCCCGAGGCACTTTGTTTGGTGAATTGTCTTGGCAACCCTTACAATGGCTGGCTTTGCACAGTATATTCCTTGTGAATTTCAAAGGAAGGGTAAACTTCCTTGAACTGCTGAACTACTGTACTTACTGGAGTTAAGTACTGCATTTTGTATAGAAATCAATGAATCTAATCACACAAGCACAGTTCAACACATCCCACTCAGCCATCTTGAAAATACTTGAATATCATAATTGGTCTGCAGATAAGCACACTTGGTTCTACAGATCTAAGCAAGATGAGGATTCTTCTCAATGTACCATACACAAGGGTATAATGAAAGATTCAAACACAGCATTCTTGTCGTTAGAGAGACTACTCCTGAAGTGGTTGCACAGAGCTAAAGTCTCTTGTTCCTATCCTTTAAAAATGAGCAGCACTGAACACAGCAAACATGCTAATTATTTTCAAGCAAACAATGAACTCAAAATTGGAGACATCTCTGAGGAGGAGAAAAAAGACTTGCCTTTTATCAAAAAAGGAACTCATCAAGAATAATAACTACTAGTTTCAGAAGACACACTGGGTTGAGAATTTGCACTAAATGTTTAACACAGAATGCACTCTGTAAGCAATAGTTATCATTTGAATAAATTCTTTTTGTTTCTGTTTTGCAGATGAGAAAATTGAGGCTGATGTCAATACCTACTGTATACCCAGGGATTACTAGCTGGAGTCTGGGGGTTTCAGTGTAGACATGAAATGCCTGGACTAAACTAGACAAAATTACAATTTGTTATCTTGTTTGTAGAAGATCAGGAGAACATATCCTGTCTTTTTTGCTGCATATGGATAAATCATGGCCATGAACCATGAAGGGAAAGGTGACTTAACTGATTTTAGTTGTATCCAGGTTCTTTGAGGCTTGGATTATGGTGGTCTATCTAACATGAACAATCTCCTATCTTTTTTGTTGTTGTTATTGCTGTTTTGATTCTACAAAACCAAGGTTATTTATACCTTCCATACATATCACAAAATTATTTCTTGTGTTTAGGGAACTTATCATTGAATATATTTCTCAAATTGGAATTCTAACATTATTCCATGTGACAATATTTATAATGATATTACCAGGATATTCAGAGTCATGGGACAAGATTCTTAAAATAGGCCTGGTGGTGGTAGTCCATGCCTTTAATCCCAGCACTCGGGAGGCAGAGGCAGAGGCAGGAGGATCTCCGTGAGTTCGAGGCCAGCCTGGGCTACAGAGCGAGTTCCAGGAAAAGCACCAAAGCGACACAGAGAAACCCTGTCTTGAAAAAACCAAACAAACAAACAAACAACCCCCCCCCAAAAAAAAGATTATTAAAATCGTCATGTATGTTTTGAGAGAAGGATAAAAGAGGGAAAATGTGATACTTTATTTGGGGGTATTTTTTAAAATTAGTTTACATCTTGATTATTTCATTCATGTTTATGTTACATTCTAATTCCTCTCATCTTCACGTTCCTGTGAGCCCTTCCTCCTCCCACAAATGTCTTTCCCAAATCCGTGTGCGTGTGTGCGTGTGTGTGTGTGTGTGCGTGTGTGCGTGTGTGTGCGTGTGCGTGTGTGCGTGTGCGTGTGTGCGTGTGTGTGCGTGTGCGTGTGTGCGTGTGTGCGTGTGCGTGTGTGCGTGTGCGTGTGTGCGTGTGTGTGCGTGTGTGCGTGTGTGTGCGCGTGTGCGTGTGCGCGTGTGCGTGTGTGCATGTGTGTGTGCGTGTGCGTGCGTGTGCGTGTGCGTGCGTGTGCGTGCGTGTGTGCGTGTGCGTGTGCGTGTGCGTGTGCGTGTGCGTGCGCGTGCGCGTGCGCGTGCGTGTGTGCGTGTGTGCGTGTGTGTGTGTGTGTGTGTGTGTGTGTGTGTGTGGACAATGAGCTTAATTAAGACCATCAGTGTGACCATGGATTGGGAACTATTTCATGGAGCTTGGTGGACTCGTGGTTAGGTTCATAGCTGAATACACTTACTATCCTTTTCTGAATAATCTACCAGCAGCCAATGTTTCGGCGTGGAAGAGTAAGGTCCTGTGAGCTCAGCTCTCAATCATGAGAAAGATTAATATGGTGAGTCTTAAGCAAGCTCAATACAGATAACCACAGATGCTGTGAGTTCACATTTGCAGTGGCTGAATTACGTCCAGAAGACAGCATTTTGTAGCCTTTCCCATATCTTTCAGCTCTCACTTTCTTTCCAACTCGCATGGTGTTGCATGAGCCTTAACATGCTTCTATGGTACAAATGGCTTGTTTAGGGCTGAGCAGTCAACCATCATTTATTATCAGAAGACTGATCAACTTTGAGTCTCTGAATTTACCTTTGTTCACTGAAAAGGAGAGGTTTCTTTGAGTAAGTCTGAGAGTAGCATTTGTTTATGTGTGTAAATATAAATATTTAGAAGGTATTTGACACTATGCCAATTTAACTAAATAACAGTAGTAAGTACACCCATAGGGCCTATGACTTCCACAGCCATGTGTTTTTTAATAGGTTTACAGTACAAAGCATGGATCTCTTTTGGTGGTGTACATCTCAATTTAATCGTAGAATGGCTGATTGCCCCTATAATATCTATGCGCTATCAAACAAATGGGCATATCTCTCCTGAAGAATTGGTACTGAAGATTTTAGAGTTCACAGGTAGAAAGAATTTTGACTCCTTTTCTCCTTAACAGGCTGCATAGAACTTTCCATCACTGTGAAAGCTAGCCAACTGAGAGGAAGCCTCCAGCTCAGTTCCAGATGAATTTGTCTGTATCCTGTGTGGTGTCTTCAGCAATAGGGATGTATCTTCTAGTTCTGGAGGGCCATCAAAGGAATTGTTTTGGGGGCCTGTGTGACTTTTCTGACTAACAATTTATGTGCAGGTATGATAGTTAAGTTTTACTTGTCAACTTGACACAGTACAGAATCGCATAGGAAGAGACTCTCAGCAAGGCAATGTGTAGAATTTTGCTTGGTTTGGGGGAAATGTAATTTGGGGGAGGCTGAACTGATTGCTTAAATTGAGGTGGGGATCAGTGTTCCCTAGCTTTGGGTCCTGGGCTGTGTAAGCATAGAGAGGGGATTTGAATACAGGTAAACACGCACATACTCATTTCTCTTGCTCTTGACTGTAGATGTGATGTTCTTTTTTTTTGTTTGTTTGTTTGTTTGTTTGTTTTGTTTTTGAGATAAGTTTTCTCTGTGTAGCTTTGTGCCTTTCCTGGATCTCGCTCTGTAGATCAGGTGGTATCTTTCCTCTATACTTTCTTTTTGTCTGTGTTCTAGTATCCTCATCTTTTAGGGCACCCTCACCCCCCGCAGTGGGCCATTTTTAGTTACCTACCTTCCACAGGGGCTCCAAGTTAAACACACATATCTAAATATTCAAAGCTAGGATGAGAGAGAGAGAGAGAGAGAGAGAGAGAGAGAGAGAGAGAGAGAGAGAGAAGCTTGTTTTATCTTCCTCGTAGTACTCTTATTCAGTATAATTTTTTCAAGTTCCATCCTTTTATGTGCAAATTGTATAATTTCATTCTTCTTAATAGCTGAGTAAATCCCATTCTGTATTTGCATCACATTTTTTATTATCCATCTATCAATTGTTAGCTTGATTCCATTTCCTAGCTACTGTACATAGTGCAAGAATGAACGTGGATGTGAAAATATCTCTGCTGAAGAAGATAGTTTTCTGGGTACATGCTCATAGTGGTTTAGTGGGGTCATATGGTAGATGTATTTTTGTTTTTTGAGAAACTTCCAAGCTGATTGCCAAAATGATTGCACTGATTTATACCAGTTGTAACAGCAGTGCCTAAGGGTATCACTTTCTTCAGATGAATGCCAGCATTTATTGTCACTTTTATTCTTGATGGCTTTAGATCAGGGTGAGAAAGAATCCTGAAGAAGTTTTAAGAAACATTTTCATGATGGCTAAGGATATGGAACTCTTCCTTATGTCTTTCAAGTCATATTATTTCTTCTCTCCTGAGTTCTCTGTTCAGTCTTACAGCCCCTTTTTAAACTGTTTTTTTTTTTTTGTTCCCTTTGATCTTATTTCCAATTTTCTGAGCTCTTTTTATAAACAAGCTATTAAGCCTTTGTCAGATGTATGGATGACAAAGATTTTCTCCCTTTATCCCATTATCAGGGTGTCCTGAATCATGGAACATGGAATCCAAGAATTTTTAAAAGAGGATATAGGAGGGGCAGTGTGATGGTTTTGTAGCAAGTAGTTTAAACTCTCTGGCTCCAAGTATCTGAATACAACATTCTAGTTACACCTGAAAATACTGGAGGACTTGGAGGCCTAGATATACCAGCAGCTGTCAGAGCTATTTTTCTGCTTAGGAAAGTTGGGGAGAGAAATGATATAGACATAGAATATATAGATATGATAGGATGAAAGGGTAGATTATTGAACTTACTTTTAAAGAGCAACAACTTTTTAAAAATGTTTTATATTGGTATAGATTTTAGTTTATTGATACAATTTAAAGTTAATTTTGTTATATTATGTATATTTCTACTATTGTTTAAGGTATTATTGTATACAACTCTTTTAAAATTGTAATGTATCATTAAGAAATACAGATTAATAGTTAATAATCTATGACAGTCAAACTTATAGTCATGTTAGTTTAATTTTCTAGGTATACATAGATATATTTCAGATAGCTAGGTAATCTTCAAATAATTCAAAGACCTATGGAATATGGCATTTAAATGTTTTAAAAACTTAGATTTTTCTGGTCAATAAGACACATCTGCACTGATTTGCTTCACAAAGAAAGATGGGTGTTGAAAACACTCCATGTGGAGTTTATCTTCTTCTTGACAAAAATAGCCATTTGGGCAAGAAATTGTCCTTGCCTGCACTGCTTGAAAAATTGGATATGCAGGACCATTGAAAGGTGACCACTGAACTTTGCAAGGCATGAGGGTCCTTCAGATTCCTGCTTTGCAGAGAAGACTGCCAGACATTCTACAGGACACAGGTAAAAGTGACTGAGAGACTCTAGGCCTATATGGCTGAAGATGGATGCCCCAAAGTTACAGAGGAACTTTGGATGACTGTCCAGGCAGGCAGCTGTCTCCGTCATTCTAGATTTTTTGGAAATTGCTTACAATGCTCTTCCTGTTTACTTAGGTAATATTATATCCTTCTGAGGTCTTTGATGTAGTTGAAGACTAGATAATTATAATTTTCCTTGGTGATGATAAAAGATAAATTAGATATAAAACTTTAGACTCACAAATATAGGATAGATAGAATTTTTCTTTAATTTTTCCAAATACAAATAGACTAGATATTATAATTGTAATTCTTCCTTGATTACTGTTTTGTTATATGCAATTTTACTATGTTAAAGTTAAACCTTTTTTTTTTTTAAAGTAGACAGAAAAAGGGAGGTGCTGTGGGATGTTCTGTATGCTGTGAATGTGTTGGTCTGATTGGTTGATAGACAAAAATATAATTGGCCAGTAGCCAGATAGGAAGTATTGGCAAGGTAAACAGACAAGGAGAATTCTGGGAATAGGAAGGCTGAGTCAGGAGACACCAGCCCGCTATCCATATAATGACACACAGGTAAAGCCAAGGAACATGTGACAACACATAGATTAACAGAAATGGGCTGAGTTTAAATGGAAGAGCTAGTCAGTGGTAAGCCTTAGCTAATGGCTGAGCATTTTTAATTAATATAAGCTTCTGAGTGATTATTTTATAAGCGGCTGCAGGGTCTGTGGGGTTGGGGCAGGACTGGAGAAAACTCCAACTACAGAGAAATTCCTTGCTTTTCTCTAATGTGGGACATTATACTTCTGTCTACAATGGAAGTTCAGTCAGCTGTTTTTATAGCCTGTAATGGTTTTCACAAGGCAACCAGTCTCCTTTTGCAGTTCAAGTACCCATAGACACAAACACACAAAGCACCAGCTCCCCTACTTTTGCTGATTCTTGCTACCTTTTCAGATTCTCTAATCTGACTTTCTCAACTTCTGTGGTGACCTTTCTAGTGTCCCTTCACCAAATCTCAGATTAATTAATTAATTTTTCCAAAGTGCGCATTGAGCATCATGTTGGTCTGTTCTCTTGTGCCAAAGCCTGTATATCCACTCAGTCACCAGTTCAACCTCTTTAAACCCTGTTTAGTGTGGATTAGGGATAAACAAATTGCAATGCATCATGTCGTCAAGTCTTGTCCAAAAATCACCACAAAGTTTTCTAGGGTCACTTTCACTTACCTCGTGGCAGTATTCCACAAACTGTGTAATGGCAACTGCAGAAAATTGTTGCAAGTCTTTGAATACAGTTTTCAGCAAACTTCTGAACAAGTTCTTTTGTTTCACCCATTACAATACATCTGTATTGCCCTTCCCATATCCTTGAACTTACTCCAACCCATTCTGTGAGCTTGCGCAGAAATGTCTCTTCTTTCCTTAAGCTTTACTGGTTTTCCTCAAACTTAGGCAGCTTTGCTTCTTCTGCATATGTATAACATTTTATTTTCACATATAAGTGTTTCTTATGTGTGCAGTGAATTATACTATTGTCTGGCGATTCATTTGCAAGATTCCTAAGGGAGAGATTGTAGTCTACAGCAAAGTAGAAATCTTTAATGAATATTTTTAAATTAATGCTTGCTGTTTAACAATTTTTCATTAAAACCGAACCACAGATTAATCAAACTGAAAAAATTCCAACTAATATGTAAAAGATTTAAAAATCCTAATTCTTCCAAAAATGTTTGCATTTCATAGAAAGTATGCTGAACACACCTGTTGTTAGGCTCTGAGTCCCCCTCCCTCCCTCCTTCCCTCCTTCCCTCCATCCCTCCCTCCCTTCCTCACTCCCTCCATCCCTCCCTCCCTTCCTCACTCCCTTTTTTATGTCCACCTCTGTCTCTTGCTATAGAACCAGGTAGCCTTGAGCTTGAGATTCCGTTCTCTTGCTTTAGCCTCCCAAGTGGTGGACTATTCTTTTTTATATAATATATTTTGTATAAAATCTATTTACTTACTTGTTTGTTTAGTGTGCACATGAGGAGGTCAGAGGACAGCCTACAGGAGTCAGCTTTCTCCTTCTATCATATGGGTCTCGGAGATCAAACTCAGGTCACCAGGTTGGGTACCTTTCCCTCTAGCTATCTTTCCACCCCTGGCCTGCTTTTTCTGCTGCTACTATTGACACCTATGCTTGCTTGGAGAAAGACTAGTTCTTTGGTGACACATTTTGAATTGAAGTTCATTCTTACTGGTTTGAATCCAGGGCTAGAGCACAATACAGAAATTTGAGCATTAGAGCTTTACAAGTTCTGACAACCACTGTGATAGGGTGGGTCAGGGATGAGTATGTGCCCCGCTCACAGCCAAAAGCACTCACTGAGACTCTACCCCAGTTGCTGAGGTGTATGTTTACAGCATACTGACAACTGTGATAAGGTCAGGAATAAATATGTGTCCTCCTTATAGCCGATAGGACTCGCTGAGACTCTGTCCCAGCTGCAGAGGCTACGAGCTGATCCCATCCTGATCATGTGCACTTAGGACAGGTGTCTCAGCAATGTTAAACAATGGGTTCTTTGCATAATTCAGTATAGCAGAAGCTTTCCAAGTGACCAGGATTAATTACACAAGCAGAAAGCACAAGACATAGAAGCAGAAAAAGTTGAAAGAGTGAGTTAAATATTATCTCAAGCAAACAAGATTGGAAACCCTAAAGGTCTAGTTCTCCAGATTAGTCTTTTGGAACGTTGTCAAGTTGTCCCATCAGGGAAGCTAAACCCACAGGCTGAATTACTAAGTGTAGAGTAAGGGGAATTGCTATTTCAAGGTCACAATAAAATATTATAAATGTTGGAACAGGAATTTCCTTTTGGTGTCCCCAACGCTTGAGCCTGCACACCAAAGTCAGGGCCTTCCTCACACCACAGAGCTAGAAGTGGCACTAAAGGATGCTGAGGGATGGAATTTCTATTTCTTCATACCTTTTCAAGCCTGCAAAACTAACATAAACTGGACATGAGCTTTCTTCCTTTCCACCTTTCAGTGACTCAAGTTGGAAGAAACTATGTTTCCAATCAGAAACCAAGGCACAGAGAAATCTAGGGAGTCACTGTTTTTACCATTGTTGATTTTGTTTCTTTGAGAAACGATCTTTCTAGGTAGCAGAGACTGGCCTGAAATTTGCTGTGTAGATGAGGCTAGTCTGGAATTCACAGAGATCTGCATGCAGTAGTGTCCTGACTACTTGGATTAAAGTTATGTGCCACCAAACCTGGCCTAAGTGTGTCCAGTTTTAATTTTGCAGTCATTAATAGAGATAGAGGCATATGCTCTGAAAGGAAGTAAGAATAGACACAGAGTGGCATTTTTTTCCCAAAGAGTTTTAGAAGCAGTTCATACTCTTGAAATCTAAAGATTCTTGATGACTAGAAAAGGTTATTGTCAGTGTGTTTCTGAATGATTGAATCTCAAGTAGAGTAACCTAATGCAAACGTTCTGCAAAATGGAAGAAAAATTCAGGAATTATCTGGGGTCAGCTTCCTAAAATACAGTATCAGGCACACCATAAGCCCTTTTATAAATATTTGAGATTTTATTCAATCAATATGGACTCTTTTGCTTCTTTCAATAATATTTCATTTTCTTCTAGTTGTAAAATCACATTTTTTCGCTAAGCTCTTGAATTTTTCACCAACTATCATAGAGAATAAAGGTGACATGCAGGTTAAACAATCATTTTTAAGAGTGTTGATTGGTCTACACCATCTGTGTCTTCCACTTTTCAGTGTAACACTGTTAACCATAAACCAAGGATAGCTCTTTCTCAATGATTGGTGTGTATTTAGTTTGAGAATATATTATAACAACTGAAAAGATAAGTGAAATAACAGATGCATTTAATTTTCTTCAGTTGCTGCATGAATTTTGGTGATAGAAATTTTGCAGAGGAAAAAATATCTCAGTCAAAAGAGTTCTTGTCTCACAAGTATGAGTACCACAGTTTCCAGCATCAAGGTAAAATAGCTGAGTGTGGCTGTGTCAACTCACCTGAAATCCTAGAGCAGGAATGTGGAATAGCAAACTTGGTGAGCTCCAAGTTTGGCTCCGGCCTCAAAAAAAAAAAAAAAAAAGAAAAGAAAAGAAAAAGTAGCACAGTGTAGTGGCACACATTTAATCCCAGTATTTAGGAGGCAGATGTAGGTGGATCTCTGTGAGTTCAAGGCCAGAACACTGGCCAAAATGCCTGGTCTACAAAGCAAGTTCAAGGCTACCCAGGGCTCCATTGAGATTATATCTGAAAAACAATCAAACACTAACTAAAAAATAGAAAGATGAAAACAACTGAGAAAGATATCTAATACTAATCCTTGGCCTCTGCATGCATGTTCACACATATGCACTTGCAGCCATATGCATATACATTCACTTCTAACATATACTACTAACAAGTATACACACAAAAACAAATAATGGAGTGTGAACTAAAGAGTGATGTTTTAGAAATACTTTTCAGGACCAAAAACATTTATAGAATGTGCATATCATGAACGACACATGCTATTTATCCTGGGGTAGAATTGTGATTAATATAACAAAGCCACTACAGCATCCATAAAGTGAATTAAATGGAATTGTGGAAAGTTTTGAGAAAGTGTGCAAGTACAGTATTTGATCCATATTTCCTATGATTGCACAGATGTAGGATATTGCCCTGATGAGACAAGTCAGCCACCCACCCAGGGTGTATCTGGTGATTATGTAGTATCTATATTTACAAATGTTTAATCATTGTGTTAAGACTTCCAGGTTCAAGAAAAAATATATAATTTGTATATGAAATAGATCTTCATATGTGAAAAATTTTGAGCTCAAGGCTCATGTTAGAAAACAAAAATACATTTTAGTGGAATGTAATAAACTAATAATGAGTCATAATATGGCATTTATGGCTAACTTATGCATTTTCTGCTAAAAACATGCAGTGTGGTTACAATATAAAAATCCTATATGAAAATCCAAATTGCCAAATAAAAGTTGATAGCCCATGATGGCTTCTCAGTGAAATTGGAGAATTGTAATCATAGACAGTGATGAGATACTATTCTCTCTAATCCCCCTGAAAATACACTTTAATATCAGGGTAATTTGTTTAGTTTCTTATTCTCATGTTTTATACCACTATAATGTTAGAAAATGAAAAGGTAAACCATTCTGTCACTCATAATCACACATGATTAGCAAACAGACAAGATCTGACATGACACTTCAAAAAAATCTCTCTTGCTGTTAAATGCTTTCTTTAGTACAGTGGAAAGACAAACATTTTATTCGTTACAGGCCTCCCTTGGAGGAAAGAGGAATAGGGAGATAGATATGAAATTCACACTAGATAAAGAGCATGTTAGGATCCATGACAGTAAAATTTGTGAGCTGGAGTATATCTGGAGAGTCTGAAGACTCCAACATGGTCCCACTGAGAAATGGGCTGTATGCTTCCCCTCCCTCAGGCATCACTTCGGAATGGAAAGAGCTGGGCTGGAGGCTCTAATTAGCTTGTTATTTAAGTACATGCAAAACATACAACTTAACTTCTTATCATCACAGTGAGCAGTTTGCTTGTGCTGATCCTTATCTACACATCCAACATGGCCTGAGATACACAGATGAAACTCCATGTATATAGGAAGAATGCTATGCAATATATTCTAATTCATACTATAGCACAAACATAAAGAAATTAGACAGGATGCCTCTAGTTTTGAAGGTCCCATGAAGAGCCTCTTTTTTCTATACCTAAATTCTAAACCATTTGCAAAATAAGACCAAAGGGAAAAGAAAATAATAGCCTAAAATATTCACTTTATTATTGATATTGCTCTCAATTGCCAATGTAAATTGCCTCTGAAGAGAAATTGGCATCTTGATAGTGAAACTCAAAATTATGGTAGAATTTTCAGCAGTCAAAGCCTTCTTCCACAAGGTACTATTTGACCATTATAATCAAACTCCAGTATGTCTGTGATTTATACTCAAGGTATATTGTAGATGTAACCATCTTGTTAAATAAGAAACACAGAGCCAAATGCAGAGTTAAAAGCCAAGAGGTCAGAGCAGTAGCTTAGAGTTGAAAACCTTACCCTTCACTGCTGCTCTGTCTTTCCTCTCCGCAAGAGACCTACTTCCTGTGTCCTGTCTTTTATATAGGCTTTCTGTTCTGCCTTCTCATTGGTTGTAAACCCAGCCACATGACCTCCTTGTCACTGCCTGTCTGTACAGACCTCCAGGTCTTCTATGGTTAGTATTGAGATTAAAGGCGTGTGTCTGCCAAGCTGGCTGTATCCTTGAACACACAGAGATCCTGCCGAGCTCTGCCTCCCAAGTGCTGGGATTAAAGGTGTGCACCACCTCCGCCCAGCTTCTGCTATGGCTTGCTCTGACCCCAAGGCAACTTTATTAATATACAAATAAAATCACATATCAGTACAAATAAAATATCACCACAGTATATCTCGTGTGTGTGTGTGTGTGTGTGTGTGTGTGTGTGTGTGTGTGTGTGTGTAATGACACAATGAAACCTTATTATTCTTACAGAAGTGGATCAGGGGGAGGGTCAAGGTCATGACAGAAGAATCCACAGAGACAGCTGACCTGAGATCGCAGGAGCTCACTGACTCTGAACTAACAGCTAGGGAGCCTTCACAAGACCCACCTAGGCCTTCTGCTTGCTTGTGACATTTGTGGAGTTTAGTCTGTTTGTGGGGCTCCTTGCAGTGAGGTCAGGACCCATCCTTGGCACTTGTGCTGGCTTTTGGAAACCTATTCCCCATGCTGGGTTGCCTGGCCCAGCCTTGTGGCAAGGGGAGGAGCTTAGTCCTGCCTCAAATTGATGAGCCTTGCCTTGTTGACACCCATGGGAGGCCTGCCTTCTTCAGAAGGCAGATGGAGGAGGAGTGGATGTGGGGGAAGGCATAGAGGAGAGGTGAGAGGGAGGGGAAATTGTGGTTGGGATGTAAAATAAATAAAAGCAAATTAATTTAAAAACAGACTGAAAATGTTTTAAAAGAACTATGGGCAGTTCAGCTGTGTATATTGCTCTGTATAAATAAAATGCTGATTAGCCAGGAGCCAGGCAGGAAGTATAGGTGGGACAAACAGAGAAGAGAATTCTGGGAAGTAGAAGGCTGAGTCAGAGAGACACTGCCAGCTGCCACTGCCAAGAAAAACCAGATGTAAGGTACTGGTAAGCCACGAGCCATGTGACAACTTATAGATGAATAGAAATGGGTTAATTTAAGATATAAAAACTAGATAACAAGAAGCCTGCTGCAGCCATACAGTTTGTAAGCAATATAAGTCTCTGTGTGTTTACTCCATTGGGCCTAAGCGGCTGCAGGACTAGCGGGTGAGAGAGATTTGTCCTGACCATGGGCCAGTCAAGACTGGAGAAAACTCCATCTACACAGTTCCTTGTTTGAAAAGAAGAGGAGAAACTCAGCTTGGTTAAGAGCCAATTAGATTCCAAACTCTTTGATATGATTAAAAACTCATACATGAGAAGGAACATGGGAAACAGATGAGAGGCCAGTAATCTGCCTATGTGGATCTCCCTTTTATCCGTAAGTGGATAGTACCTTCCGCTGTCAGCCTGACAGTCCAGTGTTAGGACAGAGAATCCAGCTGAAGAACTGCCTCCATCAGACTAGCCTGTGACCATATCTGTGCAGAAGTTTCTTGACAGACGTGGGAGGGCCCAGCCCACAACAGACAGTGTCATCCCTGGGCAGATATCTGGGGGTATGGCAGAGCTTAGCTGAATGTGAGCTTGGGAGCAAGCAAGTAAGCATCTTCCCTTTATGGTTCCTGCTTGACTTTCTGCCTTGACTTTTCTCAAGCAGATGTGAACAAATTATCCAGAGAATATGCAAGAAGAAAGATAAAAGAATAAAGTCAGATTCAAGGTGTGTGTGTGTGTGATGTGTGTGTGCACGTATTTCAAGAAAGTATGAAGATAATTAGTATTCAGTGCACTTATGGTGTTTTTTTCCTGGTTTCTGTGTTACTAGGGCAAAGGGGAGACAGTGGTTCTGTCACGTTGACGAAGGTTTGTCTTCAGACATGCCGAGAACCAGGCGGCAGCTAGCAGTGAGATGAGGCCAGATGGCAGAGAGCTGTAAATGTCACTGAAGCATTGGAGCTTTCTTTTGGCATAGAGTCATCATTGACAATTTGTAGAAAGAGGAGTGATAGGGGAAAACAAAATGTGTGTATGGTTTTTTTCCTTAATTTTAGGAAGAAAATCTGTTAGAACGGAAAGGAGATAGAGGGAAAACAGAGAGACATTCATTCAAAGAATATCTAGAATGGTCCAAAGGAGAGAGAAAAGATCCATAGGTCTGTATTTGGCTAAATTGATTTGGCTACATTAAATTAATTTCAATACAATTCCTTTCTTTATTTTTCTCTGCTTCTTCTTCTTCTTTTTTTTCTTTTTAGCAAAGCTATCCTATATTTGGGAGTTTGGTTATTTCCAGGTACCTCAGGTAGAACACATGTGTGCTAGAGACTTCTTCCTGGGATATGTGCCTGTGTGCTGCTCCAGGTTTTAGATGTTAAATGTCTTACTGTGACAGGTTACATGTGCTGTCTTGGAACTTATAAGGAAACACCAGTGCCCATGCTATGCAATGTATAGTTTAGAAAAAGATGACCTTTGCTCCCTTGTTGAAACAGCTACAGCTAATATTTTCTCGATTTTGAAATGTCCTCACTTCCCTCTATCTGGCTGCTGTAGTAGCAACCCCAAGAATGCATCAGAACATCTGGCCAGTAATTCCTAGTGTGACTTTAAGGAATATACAGCTACTTAGAGAGAGGTGGAGATGGTCCACTGGAAAGCAAAACACAGGTAGAAAGAGAAATCATCAGCAAAGGCTTCACCAAAGTGCCACACTTCACTCATCACAGAGCAATGCATTGAGTACCTTGTCAACAGCTTAAAACAGGAGAAAACCCTAAGACGTTCCATAATTATGGCCAAGAAGTAGACTTCCTGGCTGTCCTGCTTATTTTTTGGTAAATCAAAGTACCAAATAATTGAATAAGATTTTGCTTATCTGAGGAAAATGGGAATTGAAATCTCTTTGCATATTCTGTATAATTCTTGAAAACAGCTTTTGGTATGGATAGGTTATTTTCTTTCCTATCCAAGTTTATTTTAAAGACAAAGAACTTGACTCATTCATGGTAATGGATCCAGTTCCATCTGGAAATGGATAGTTCTTTTTTTTCAGTAAGCAACCAATGACACTTCAAAATCAAGAAGCCACTTCACCTTGGGACTAGATCCAAATGGTGGGATAAAGGAGAAGGGTCTTAAGGATCATCCTTGCAGACTCCATGGGATGACTGAGTTATCTATTCATCTTCACTGAGTTTTAGTACTTCTGGTGGGGTGGTAAGTTTGTATGCTTTGCCTGGAGCATTTTAATTTGTAGAGGGAAAACAAGAAACAGATAATTTGATGGGAAAAAAGAACAGGACAGATAACAAAATAAACAGGTGACAGATAGACTGACAGAGGCTATGGTATAATGTGTGAAAAGAAGATAGGGAAGAAAGTCAGGGATAGCGACCTGAGAGTATTCTCAGTGCCATGCTCTACAAGCATTTTAAGTTTTTTGCTTATCACATTGAAGAGTTGCATGCCTGTCTTTTTACAAGTAGTGACCAAAACATGCCATTAAGGTTAAGTGATGTTGGGCAGCAGAAATCATTTGCTACTTACAGTGGAGAAGATTCAGAACATGGATAAATTGATGGGTGAGAATACTTTCATTTATTTTTGTGAGTTATCTGTAAATAAATAGGAAGATGCACATTGAAGGAACCTCTACAATAAATAATTCATTGCTCTTATAAAAATTTCCTCACCCCAAGTAATTTTGTGTGTATCCAGTATGACCTCATTGGAAGATCTACAGCTCCCAGGTCAGAAGAATACCACATCAAGATGCCCAAAAGAGATTTCTATGAGCCAGGGTATGCTTTGGTTGACTCCAGCCAGTCCTGGAGTTGGTGCGGTCAATGCAATTGTCCTTAGGATGACAGCCAGGGAGCTTGCCTGGGCCAAGATAAATGCATTAGGAAGCAGAAGAGGAATGCAGCTCAGTGGGCAGTGAAAATCAATGCGAGCAAACTGGCCCCTCTTTGCCTCGCTGCCTTGTACTGTCCATTAAGCCCTATTTGCTGGTTCATGGTTGCTCACTTCATTTACTCTCCAATCCCTTTTTGCCAGCTTGGCGTGTCTCCAGGTTAGTGCACTCCTGTTAATTGCCGTTGCCTGCTACTGACTGACTGTCACGCGGCCTTATCACCTCATTACTGGGATTGGACATGAAATTCTACACGTGAAACTCAGTGTGAGGCTGAGTTTATTTAGGATTGGGACTTAAATCAGACATGATCTCACAGCTTCTTGGAAATGGAGATTTTTCCATGTCCTCATACCTCCAAAGAAGCCGATTGACTGCGTTCATTCGACTTTCATGCTGTTTAGCTGCTGCTGCTGCCATCACCGTATTGCTGCAGGCAAGGAAGGTGGATAAGTCAAATACACCATGGTGGAAAGAGGCCTTATGCATTGTCTTTCCATATAGAATCAATCCAGCAGGCCCATCCTAGGTACAGAATTGATGTTATCATATGGGAGTAGCAGACCTCCTTCTCTCTACTTGTTCATCTATTATTATTATTTAAACCAGTGAACACATGGAAAACAGATACATGATAAATTAAAAATTGAGTTCCTAGGACTGAGAGATAGCTTAGTTGGTAAGGCACTTACTTGCCCTGCAAGCGTGAGGAACTGCATTCAGTCTCTTAGAATCCACATTTAAAAAAATCTGGATGAGGTAGTAAGCACTTGTAACCCTAGCTTGGCTTGTGGAAAATGGTGTGAGGAGGGGAGAAAGAGACAGGCTCATTCCCTGGACTTACAAGTCAAGCCAGCCTAGCCAACTTGGTGAGCTACAGATTGCTCTGCCCCAAATACAAAGGTGGATAGTGCCTGAGGAACAGCACCAAAGATTTTTCTCTTGCCTTAATATGCAAGCACATACATATATACAATATGAGCACACAGACACAGACACACACACACACACACACACACACACACACACACACACAGAGAGAGAGAGAGAGAGAGAGAGAGAGAGAGAGAGAGAGACTCTCTCTTTCTTTCTATCAAGTATCTCAGTGACGACTTCTAAATCTTTAAAAAAAAAAAATAGCGTTTACTGAGCTGCTACCAAAAGCCAACATTCTGAAAACAACCCTAAATTCCATTATTTCTGTATTCTTTGTAGCAGAGATGAAAGTTAGAGGTTGAACTCTATATTTTTGATTAGCAAGCCCCACAGACATATCAGGAATCTGACTCCAAAGCTCTTAGCTTGAAAAAAATCACTTTTATTAAAGAGTCTTAAAAATTGATTTCCCCTTCTGTACACTAAAGCACCTCTTGGTAAACTAGAGACAGATAACATAATGTTGTTGAGCTTCAAAATACTGGTTCTGTATATGGAAAGAATGAAAAACATCTACATATTTCAACTCAATACTTAGCTCATCTTTATTTAATAATGCAAAGTAGACAACTTTCTGTTTTAAGAGTACCTTTGTTCCTCCCTCCCTCTTCTCTTTCTCCTTCTTCCCTTCTTTACTTCTCTCTCTCTCTCTCTCTCTCTCTCTCTCTCTCTCTCTCTCAATTAAAAAATCAGGCTTTGCACATGCCACCTGCAGACTCCATTACTGAACAAGTATACACAACTCTATTAAAGACCAAATTTTTGTACATTTCATTCTCTCTCTCTCTCTCTCTCTGTGTGTGTGTGTGTGTGTGTGTGTGTGTGTGTGTGGTCAGAGGACAACTTGCCAGAGTTAGTTCTTACCTTCTACATGTGGTCCCATGGATTGAACACATTAGATCTCAAAGAATTCAGGTCTTCAGGCTTAGCACCAATTATCTTCTGCTACTGAGTACATAGCTTTCTCCTCTTTACCATAGCTTCATGGTGATATATTTTCTGAAACTGAGAATTTAATTTTGTACAACTATAGCTCTGGCTGTCCTGGAACTTGCTTTATAGACCCTGCTTGTTGTTGAAGGCCACACACTAAAAAACATTTGTTTATTTTCAACAACTTTCTTAACACATCTGGAATCTCTGTGGGTCCCTGTTTCTTTCTTCTTTGTCATGTTCATGCATTTATAGGAAGTATGTAGTTATATCTTGGAGGCTGTGAGCGGTGCACAAGAACTTACTCTTTACATACATCCAAAACCACCTCCTGTGACCTTGACTATCTCTTTGTTCAACCAACTTTTGATTGAACACCCACTGATGCTTGTCTCTCCCATGGGATTTCTGGATAAATATCACATGTTTTTCAGATCTTGTGTGTATAATTTTGAAACTAGCAATTCATTAGTTTCTATAGGTCCAGTTGCATTCTTCACCGGACAAGACAAAGTTGAAGGTCAGAAGGCTGTCTTTCTAAAATGCTCAAATTTGATGAATACCTCAGTTCTCAGAATTATTTTTATCTGATCATAACCAACAGAGGTTTTAACGATGGATCTGTTGTGATGCCATCATCCCAGATAGCTAGCTTTTGCAAACTTTGCAGGCTTAAGGTTTATGCCCATGATAACCTTCACTTCAGCAAAAATACATACACAATGTTCAACCTAGATCAGATTTTCAAAAAGGAAAAGGCTAACTTTGTTCACTGTACTATCAACCCTAAAATATAGCTTTCCTATTAAATCCAAAGAAAAGTTGAATTTCTGTTCCTAAAATTGATTTAAAACTTTATAGTCTGAATGGAAATTTGAATTGAAATTGAAAATTGAAGCCTCAAATTCTGAATACATGATTTCATAAGATTTTAAATAAAATAACTTAGTTAAGTGAGCAACTATCAAACTGTGGTTTTAATATGCAAGAATATGCATATTTAAATTGCACAGGAAGATACACAGGCATGGCTTAAGTCTTTTAAATATTGTATTTACAAGCAAGATGCTTACAATTATAATCCTTGTAAGGAAGATGGTCCTTGGAGGCATGTGTGAGAAATTAATTATGAAAAATAGATAAAGAGAGCTCCTCAAGGGAAATACTGTCTGTGGTATATTTCAATTTTGTAACATGTTAAAATGAAAATAATATCAGTGAGATTGATTTCAGAATAATTTCCAAATTAATGTGTTTTTTTAATTTTGTAGCTAGAGACATTTATTATAGAACACTTTTTGTTTTTAAAATTCTATTTTAGGTGATTTAGACATGGAGAATATTAGAGAGACAGAAAAGAAGGGAACCCAATGAATGTATGCATCATAGAATTCTTCCTTGGGGTTACACTTAGATGAAGATTACTCTAAGAGCCAGGATCTTCAGGTAAACTGAGTTTTAAGTGGTGTTGATACAACCAGATGTGAATATTTTACAGATTGCATTGTTCAATTTAACTTCAGTTCCAATATCAGAATTACAAATTAACCAAATGCTGTGGAGTGGTCTTTCTGTATGCTGTGAATGTGTGTTGCTCTGATTGGTTGATAAATACAGCTGTTTGGTCTATGGCAAGGCAGCTTGGAGGCAGTGGGAAATCCAGGCAGATAGACAGGAAGAAGAAAGGCAGAGGTGGAAGAGACACCATCCCATTGTCCAGAGAGCAGCATGTAATGAATGGCACACAGGCAATAGCAGGGACATTAGCATGTGGTGACATATAGATTAATAGAAATGGGCTGAGTTTTGTTATAAGAGCTTCCTAGCAAGAAGCTTGAGCCATGGGCCATCCAGTTCACAATCAATATGAGCCTTGATGTGCTTATTTGGGTCTGAGCTGCTGCAGGATCAGACAAGACACAGAAAAACTTCCAGCTACAACTAAAGAAAAAGACATCCAAATGTAAAGGATGACAATCTTTACACCATGGAAAGTTTCGGCAATAACTCAACTCCTATGCTGCCAATCAAGAAAATCCTCATCTCACAAGAATACAGAGGGGAAAGGCAAGTGACAAAGTGGTACTTTGCAAAATGTCTTTTTCCTCCTTCTAACTTTAAGGTTAACAAAGTCAAGGATTCTAAATACACACCATCATAATTTTTATAAATGTGCTTATGAATACATTTACAGCTTTAATTACAACATACATAACACATAAACAGGTTGCCAAATAGATTCTTGAATTCAGTAAATCCAAGAATTAAAATAAAGCTCAAAGCTGCTCATAATAATTAATTTAGTCAAATTCATATCTTTTGTGTAGTAGAATCAAGTAAGACACTCTCAGATTTGCTGAAATTAATCATTCAACAATTATTCATTGTATTTAGTGAATTTAAGAATGTGTATAAGAAAGGAACCATTCATTAAATTCAGTAGGCACCAGCAAGTTGGGATTAATGAACTGTGGTATTTTGTGACATTTCATTAATAAGTTTTTCCCCATTCTGTGGTTATACAGTTTTGTGTACTTAGCAATTTTCTGTGAAGTTATGATCAACTAGTGACTAATTTCTCATATCATCTATTACTTAAGGAATGCAAAATGCCTTCTTGTAATAACCAGCAATGGTCTTTGGTATCTTTTCAAACAACGCTTTCATACCTTACATTATTGGATTGAAAAGCAGGACAAAAATACCCTGCCTGGGTGAGGTGTTCTGCTTAGTTATGAAACAGTATTGAAATGATATTTAAAACTAGGACTATACACATATGTACACACACACACACATACACATTGAAATAAAGTAAGAGAAAAAAGAAAGGAGGACTTTTATTGATAATTTTGTGGTGAAAAAAAACAACTTGATTTCATTAACATAACTCATAGTCTGGATTAGAGGGTTTGCTGATCACAACTTGAGCAATCCAAGTATTATTAGGAATGGTTAAGAGCTTCTTAAAATTTCATGAAATTGCATACCTGTATCATCTGTAGATGGTGCAGTTTCAGATTTAGCTAGAGCAGAATCCAGTGCACAATGGGGTTTTGTCTTTATTTTGTTTTGTTTTGTTTTGTTTGTTTTGTTTTTTTCAAGACAGGGTTTCTCTGTGTAGCTTTGCACCTTTCCTGGAACTAGCTCTGTAGACAAGGCTGTCCTCGAACTCACAGAGATCCACCTGGTTCTGCCTCCCAAGTGCTGGGATTAAAGGTGTGTGCCTGGCGGGGTCTTGTCTTTCTACAGCTTGTTTCATATCTCCTGGCTGTTAGGCTGATGCTGCTTTGTATAATACACATAGTCAAGAACTATTTGCTGCTTGGTCAAATCATTGCAGTTGTATGGAAGAAACACTTAAAATTTTCACTTCCTTTTTAATTTTTGAATGAAAATAAACATGAGTTGCTGAGAAAACTAATGTACAAGAACAATTGTTTGACATGTGTTATTTGGGGGATTTTTGATGAAATATGAAAGCTTCACCTCCATTCCATAGCATAGCTGAGAGCATGAGGTGAAGCGGTAGATTTAAATTAAATAATGCGAAAGGGCTGTCCTCCACCCATGAAGGCCAATCAAACTGTGCATAGGCTACAATCTAGCTGAATCCACCTGTCCAGACCCTGCAGGTGGCTTGGAACTGAATCTGGCGGTGAAGCACATATCTGTTCCTAGTGCTCTGTTCTAGCCCTCTATCAGCTGTTAAGTACCCTGAGGACCAGTCTCTGTGTCAGTGGATGTGGCTGGTTTTAAATGTCTGTGGATGACACCAGAACATGATGCAAAAAGTGGAAGGAAACTGGACTTTGTAGAATGTGCCTCAGTAGTCGTATTCAGATATAAGGCTATTCTATTACAGACATGAGCAAAATTCAAACAGAGTTTAAGATGGATAAAATCACAAAATCAACATCCTCACATGAATCATTTCCCAGGTGTAAGTTCCCAAGACTTTTTTGTGAAATCTTTTGTGATTTACAAGCTTTTAAAACAAATTCCTATTGAATGATGGTGATTTACACAAATGAAGTATGTGTGCTCTACAGACTGACTTTCTTGGAGGGCAGTGGCAGATTGTTAGATTCTGGGAAATTATCTTTTTACAATTTTAACATTTTGGATTTGGTGAAATCATAGAAAAAAATTATATGGCTTTCCTAGCTCTAACTAATATGTACAAAGTTAAAAATCATGAATTTGAATCCAGTTCTGTGCAGTTTTACTGATATATAATCTACTGTGTTGGAAGCTTTCATACTTCCTAAAGCAGAACTCAGATATTTTTTCAGTCCTCTAGGCCTTTACTTTTTGTAGCAATGTACTGATTACAAATATGGTATTTGATTACTCTTTGGTTGACTAAATCATTCAGTGAGTACTCAAAACTGGATTATATGACAGACATGCTGGAAAAAGAGGAAAGGAAAGTGAGATTTGTTCTTGAGATAGCATATATTTTGCACATGTATGTGTATATATGTGTGAAGTGCCCATAGGCATGTGTGTATATGTGTTTGCAAGTGTGTGTATGTATGCTATTGTGGAGACCTGAGGTTGATGTCACTGTCTTCCTCAATTGCTCTTCATTTTATTTATTGAGGCAGAGTCTCTTGACAAACATGAAGATCACCAAGTCCAGTTAGCCTAAGGGATTCCCTGATGCTTCCAGAGTGTAGTGCTGGCATCACAGGTAGCCACCACACCTGCCTGGCGTCTCTGTGGGTTGTAGAGATCTGAATTCTGGTTCTCATATTTGCAGGGCTGGTATTTTATTCACCCACTGAACCATCTCTCTATCTCTAGATTATATAATATTAGGTGAGGTAGACAGAAGGTGAAGAATTTATTGGGCTCTATGTTAAGTTTGACAGTGGGGGGAGCTAAATTTCATCACATTAGAGGGGGAAAAAGAAAATTTACTAAATAAATCATCAATTTTGTAACTAATAAACTCAAGAGGGCATGCTTTCATGTGTGTGTGTGTGTGTGTGTGTGTGTGTGTGTGTGTGTGTGTGTGTGTGTATGGAGGTCAGATGTCTGGATATCAACCTAGGGTGTCTCAGATGCAGTCTACCTATGCTTTCAAGTCAGGGTCTGTCTGTGGCCTAGAGATGAATGATTCAGCTAGGTTGGCTGGTAAGAGAGACACAGGGAGCCTTGTATTTGCCAGTGTTTGGATTATAGCAGTGTGCTGTACCTGGGGGTTTTGGGGATTGATCTGAGGTGCTCATGCTTGCAAGGTTAAGTTTTGTTTTTGTTGTTGTTGTTTTGTTTGCTTTGTTTTTACTTTACTGAGTTATCTTCCTGGCCCTACACCTAGTGGGAGTGTTCTTAGTTTGTTAGTTAGGATGAGATCTCTTTTCAGTATATTTTGCTGAATGTGTAGATACAGATGTCATGACACAGAGGCAGACATTGGTGAGAGCTGCATAAATTTAGAAATGGGAGGAGCTCAAAATGTGGATTTGGAAGTTATGCAAAAGCACTGGAAGCATACAGATTTATGGATTTGGATGCCATCATCTAAAAATCTCAGAAACTGATGCCTCCCACCATTGGAGATGGTCCTGCAGTTATACAGCTGGTGCCTGTGGTTGTAGGTTATTAAGCACAGAAATGCAGAAAAGGAGCAGCAGTGAGGTTGTTGAAAATCAAGAGTGATGAGTGAAATGGTACAATCAGAGAGCAAAGAAAAATCTAAGAAAATAACATTTCAGAATGAAGCCAAAAGAGACTTTTGAGACGATGGTGACGGCTGTGTTAAATACGACAGAAACAAAGAGGGTTAAAAGGGACTATGGGTTAATATTGAATTGTCACTGGCAATAGGTACCCTGGAAAAGACTCAAGTCTGACTGGGTGGGTTGAGGAACAAAGGACAGCAGTGTGTTCCTGAGCATGTAGCTCAGTGACAGAGTGCCTGCCCAGCTTGTGCGAAGTTACAGGTTCTGCCCCAGCACCGTGGAAAGACGCCAGTGAAGCAAATACACTTTGTTCATTTGTATGGCATTTATAATATCACTCAGACAGACCATTACTGCTTACTTAGTATTGAGGCCAAACCTTAGAGTTGCCCCAGATCATCCTCATATGAGTATCAGGCTAACAATACTTTCAGGCTCTGAGACCCAGAAAAGAAGCAATTGTGCAGGTTTAGAGTAGAAATCTATGATTCTTATCCTCCTACCTCTTGCCATCTAAATATCTCTATCATGTTTATGGTCATGTCTCACCCAGGAGAGGGAGGGTGCAGGAGTGTTTCACTCAGGAGCAGGAGGTGCAGGAATATTTACTGAGGAGAAGGAGTGTTCAGGAGTGTTTCACTAGGGAGGAAGGTGAAGGATGCAGGAGTTTGAGTTTGAGTCCAGCCTTGTGACTGACAGCTGTGGCCTTGAACATTTTCCTTGCACCCTCTAAGTCTTCAGTGTCTGACCTGGAACAAACATATACTGCTTCTGCTGATTTTGTAAGTTGTTCAGATGATCAAACAGATTATTTCAGGCAATGTATTTATCATTGTGTCTCACGCCATTAAGTGCTTAATACGTGGTAACTGCTATAATTATTATTTATTATTTTTATAATCTGTACTTTAATTCCTTGTGAATATGAATAGGGACATATTCTCTGAGGATACTGCCTATTTTTATGAATATAATTCAGCCATAAATATAGATTACTGTAGTTTAGCACACTTGCACAAAACACACATGTGCACATACACATACACATTCACAGCACACACACTTGCACACACACATGCAAGCACATACACACACCACACATGTGCACACATATGTGTGCACATGCACATACACACACACACACACACAGAGTATTTCATTAGTGGGAAGACAGGGTTTTTGGAATATGATAGAGGCTGATTGTTTCACTTCCTGGTTTGCTTGGCAAACGTCTTATCTGTCTGATATATACCTTCACTTATAATGCAAAAATAATAGTTTTACTATAAGGCCAATATATAAACTGGATGTAGTAACATATATTTAAAGGGCTTAGCAAGAACATTTTCAAAGTTAAATATATTTATATTTATGTGCCCTTAGCACTGAATAGAAAAAAATGGAATCATATGACATTTTTAATTCTTAAATTCCCTCTGTCCTTCTGTCTTTTTTTGTTGTTGTTTTGTCTTGAGTAATTCTGATTCTTCTGTCTTTATTTTGTCCCCCTGTGAAGTCTCCAGGTATGTCTAAGAGTCATGATCTGTCAACAGCCACCCTGTCAGAAGTAAAACCAAGCGCAGAGTGCAGGCATTTGTGTCTAGTGGAAAAGAGAACAGCTCTAGATGAAGGAGTGTGAACTGGAATTAGTGAGACATTGCCACAGGGGTCTCAGGGTCTGGGAGAGTGGAACTTAACACTACATTTTACTTTCATTCTCTTTAATCCAGGATCAAATTTCAATTTGTCTTTTAATAATCTCATTTGCCTAATGGAGCAGCTGCTTTCTACCTAGTGAGGCTAGGTCATCTTCTACACTCCTTCCCTCACTTGGATACTGGCTAGATTTTTACTTTTAAATAAAATAAAATGGTTAATAATTTCTCTGGTGTATTTGAGATTTTTTTCAAAAGCATTTTTTTCAATCTAGTTTAATCTGTGCTTAATTTAATATATTAAATCTTAATTTAATATTTTATAATTTGAGCTAATATATTTAAGGTGTGTTACATCTTAATTTTATATATTCAATCAAAGTTTAATAAAGTTTCCCTTTAACATCTTGATTAAAAGGACTATTGCACAGTACTTATGCCTTTCAATTAAACTCCAACCATTGCTGTCTCAGTGGGCTCCAGCATTCCATCAAGGGCTTAAAGCCTGAAGTCCAAAAAAAAAAAAAAAAAGTGCCAGTAGAAAATCAAGAAATTTTGTTATCAAGATCTTTCTGAATATAATGATTCCTGTATTTGTGAGCATAATGCTAGCTGCTGTGAAAGGGAAATCCTCAAACTCCAGTGGCTTATGGCAGTGGAAATTAGTCACAGAGCCAACCAAATTGTTGTTCCTGACTCAGGTGTGGTACTAGTCCAGAAGGTGAACCAGGTACCTGGTATCATTCTGCCATGATGAGCCACCATCTTCAACATCTGTTGCAAGATCATCCAGATAGGTGACAGGACATTGGAAAACACATGGGTGGGTGCTAGTGAGTAGAAGTAAAAGTGGTATCCATGGGGTTTACTTATGCTCAGCTGACTGGAGTTTAGCCACATGACTTAACTCACTAACAAGGGACAATACAATATTGTGATCTAGCTGTGTGAAAGCCCAAAGAGGAAATGGGTTTGTTCATGTTTATGATGTTATCATTTGCAAGTTATATAAACCTCTTACTAGATATTTAACCTCCACACTTTCTAGAATCTATCATGAAACTCAAGGTGGAAGAAATGAAAAAAAAACAAATTCCGGACTGAGAAATGTCCACTGAGAAAGAAAGCCAACAAAGCACAAGAGAAGTATATTATTTTTTCATGGTTTTTGGATCAAATAACTGATAAGAAGAAATTTAATGCAAGAAATGTTTAATTTGGCTTATGTTGTTTAACAGTTTCTTCCAAGGTTTAAACATTCCATTCTTCAGGAAGCTCCTTAAACAAAGCCTTTAATCCCAGCACTTGGGAGGCAGAGGCAGGCAGATCTCTGTGAGTTTGAGGCCAGCCTGGGCTACAGAGCTAGTTCCAGGAAAGGTGCAAAACTACACAGAGAAACCCTGTCTCGAAAAAAAAAAAAAAAAACACTCAAAAAACAAAAACAACAACAAAATCAAGAAGTAAACAATTCGAAATAGCTTCAGGAAGTTACTGAAACTGACTAGACTCACTAGGCCCCTCCCTGCCAGAGTAAGTAATAAAAGCAGAGAGTTCCCTTTTGATGAACTGAAGCTGAGCAGCCAAGAAGACTCATATAAACTGAACTGCAAAGACTCTCTGGTGAGTATAACCAGATACCAGGAAGAAGCAGAAATGAGCTGAGTCCTGGGAGAGGTTAAGAACAACTGAGGCATCTGGAAAGGACACTCTCCAAACTGTTGAGCTGCCTGCAGGCTGTGTAGTGCACTTCAGGTTCCCAACATTGTGAGCTGTCATCCCTGCTGGGGTTAGCCCTGGAGATACAGTCTACTTTGAGTCATTTCTGCTCCTGTAAGCTTCTCACTGACAAGATGAAAATGTAGATTATTGAATCTACTTTGAAGATGCAACTACTAATTTTAAATAATTTACATTGGATTGGATTTTTGTATATTGTATACAAATTTTGTATATTGATACAAACTTGAGATTGGTTTTGTTAGGAAATACTGTACATATATTTCTAATCTTGTTCAAGGTATTGTACCTATACAGTTTATTTATCAATGTAAAGCAAATTGCTAGTTCCTGAAAGTTATTACCAACTAATTAGGATATAAAGAAATGAAAGTTAGTAGTTAGTCATTACAATTGAACCTATAGTCATATTAGGTATGTTTTCAAGGTCAAGCAAAGATATATTTTAGATAGATGATTATCTTCAAACACTCCAGAGATCTACAGAATACGGCATCTAAGATGTATTAATAACTTAGAAAATTTTTCTTTTTATATGACTGTGAGACATGTCTTCTCCTCACAGGACCAAGCTACTTCAGAGAAGAGTATGGGCATTGAAGGAACTCCATTTGGAGTTTACTTTCATTGTAACAGAAGTTAGCTACTGGGCAAGAAAGTGCCATCACATTGACTGCTCACAGTACACTGTCCAAAATGGATGAGCAGGAGACAAAGCAAAGGACTGCTGATCCTTGCCAAGACAAGGTAGGAAGGCTCTGTCAGATATGCTAAGCCTGTAGGCCAAAGAGGATGCCCCAATGTTGCAGAGAAACCTCTGGTGATTGTCCAGGCAGCTAGCTGTTTCTGTCATAAATCACATTTTTGGAAGTAGCTTCTTGCACCTCCTATTTAACTAGGTAATATTATTTCCTTCTTGTGTCTCTTGTTAACAATTTCAGAAAAAAAACTCACTAAAGAGGTATAAAGTATATACATTTGAAAGACATCAGAAGACAGTTTTTGGTTGGTAATACAAGTTAGGATAGAAAGTAAATTAGGTACATTTTGGACTCACCAAAATAGGGTAGATAGTGGAATATTTTTGCTGAAATTGTCAAAGACAAATGGATTAGACATTGTTGATGTATTTATTGCCTGTATATATTGTATATAGTTATTGTACTTATTGTATATAATTTTTCTTATATTAGTTATCTTTTTTATTTTAGACAAAAAATGGAGAAATGTGATATTTTATTTGTGTACCCCAATAAAGCTTATCTGAGGACCAGAGGAAAAAGCCAACCACTACAGTAAACATAGAAATCAGACAATGGTATCACATGCCTTCAATTCTAGCATTTGGGGGCAGAGATCCATCTGGATCTCTGTGAGTTCAAGGCCACACTGGGAACACAGCCAGGTGTGTTGGCACATGCCCTTAGTACCAAGACTAACCAAGGGGTCTGGAGGTCTGTACAAACAGACAGGAAGTGATGTAGCTGGGTGGAGAGAGGAAGTAAGAGGGTAGAGACAGAAAGGTATATAGGCGTGGGTATATAGGAAGACTCTCTTTGGCTGAGGATTTCTAGTGGTAAGAATGTGTCTGGCTTCTTTCTGCATCCCTGATCTCTCAGTTTTTACCCCAATATCTGGCTCTGGGATTTTTATTAATAAGGCCATTTAGTAATTAGTCTTGCACCTCATTTATCACATAGTTGGACTTTTGTGATATCCATACTTTGGTTTATTGTGGGATCCCTATTTAGGGTATGTAGATGTGTGTTTCATCTCTATGCAGGAGAAGCCTTGTAACACGACAGCATATACAGGGAGAGGATACAGTTCACAAAGAAGGGGAACAGATGGTGGCAGAAGCATAAGGTGTCTTGTCACAGTGCATCTCTAGTCAGGAAGTAGAGAGTGGACAGAGAGTAACTTCCACTACTAACTATATTGCAGTAAACGTGGGAATAGATGTCTCTTCAACATACTATCTTCAATTCCCTTACATATACATAGGACCAACACCAGTTATGGTAGTCCAGTTTTTAGCTGACTGAAGAATCTCCATACTGTAGCCTACAAAGGTTGTAGAAAAGGTCTCAACTGGAATCCCTGTCTTTAGCCTCTCCCTTTAACAATCTTAGTGTAGTAAATGCTCAGTTTTCTGTCACTATAGAATTTTATTTTCTATTTTATATGAAAAGATTCACAGAGCATACTTCCTGGTGTGCTATATTCCTTTCACTCAGAATAACTAATTGAAGACTCATCTACATTGCCGTGTGCTTCAAGAGTTGATTGTTTTCCACTGTTGAATAGTCGTCTATTGGAAATGTCCTAATTTGCTATCCATTTGCCTGTTACAAACATACATTTTGTTCTTTACATTACAAATAAATCTGCTGTATATATTTATATATGTCTCTGCATAAAGATATTTTTCATTTTTTATGGGGAAAGACTCAAAGTGAAATCACTAAGTCAGATATATTTACACTCTTAAAAAATACAGAATTATTTTCCAAAATACCATCCCATAGCCATTTTTCAAAAACACCAAGAGATCCATCCATTCCTGCACTTTCTCTCCCAGCAGCTAATACCATTCATCTTCTCAAGGTTAAACATGTGAAGGGATATTTCCATGTGGTTTTGATTGACATTTCCATGATGACTAATTATGGTAAACATTTCAAGAGGCTTCCTTGCCATTTCTGTATCAATTGATAGCAAAATATCTCTTCAAATCTATTACTCAGTTTTCACTTCATTTTTTTTTCTAGTAGAGGCTTTGCTTTTAGTTTTTTTTAAATATTTTACTCTTTAGACAAATATAATCTTCTAGAAAGATACTGAAAACTATTTGAAGACAAAGTTGTTTTCATAGTTAAGCTACCAAAGAGATATTGCACCATATTAATGTACAATTTCCACAAACATTGATATGCATTTGTGACAAGACTACAAAACTTACCTGCCCACTACACAGCCCTCAAAGACAGGAAATTAACATTGACACATTGTGCTCATTCTTTACTAACCTCCAGACATGAGAAGGGCTTATCTACGATTCGAATGTCTTATGAAGTACACATATTTGGTTCAAAATCACAAAGCATTTGTTACATTGCTATGTTTCTTTTACTTTTCAATATACTTTCAAAGTTTGCGTGGGGGGGGGGGGCTTAAGATATCAGATAGAATGTCCTTCAATTTAGGTTCAATTTTTTATTATAATTTTAATATGACTATCATAGAGACAATACCTAATTTTAAATCAGTACATGTTGTTTTTCCAAAAAAAAAAGGTTTTTATTAGGTTTAATAACCTTATATATTCATATTTAAGGTATATCATCAGTTATGAATTATTCTCTATATAAAGTGTTACCATACTTAAAACATTAAAAATATCTGCAACTGTTCCAGAAGTATTGAGGAATACTTTGCTATCTCTCCCTCAAAATTTTCTCTCCTATCTTCAGAGGGGAAAATAATACTATCTTCTTTCAGTCTGGATTAGCTTATATTTTCTAATACTTTGCATAAATGGAATCATACAACATGTACTTTTTTTAATTTGGCTTCTTTCACTTGGCATAATTATTTAGAGATTCCTTTGTGTTATATCATTGATCAATATTTAGTCATTTTTACTCTCTAAGAGAATTCTATTCCATGATGTATCACAGCTGCTGGAACCTGATGATAGACATCTGAGTTGCTTCCAGGTTTGACTATTAAAATGAAACTTTGTGACTATGCATGCACAAATCTTTGTGTGGACATATGCTCTTTCTTTCTCTTGGGAAAATACCTTGGCATGAAATAGCTAGATCATATGGTAAGTGTGTATGTAACAATAAGAAATTGCCAAATATTTGTATGATGTAGTCAAGTCATTGCAAATCCATCATCACCAGGTGAGCGATCCATTATGTTCCCTTCCTCACCAGCACTTGGTAAGGTCTGACTTTTGAGTTCTAGCCATTTTAAGGGTTTCAGTGGTATCTCATCATGGTTTAAGTTTGTTTCCCTAAGCTAATAATGGCAAGAGACTTCATATGGGTTTCATGAGTAGCCTTTAAATTACTCAAAATATGTTTTGTTTTGTTTTTGCTTGGTTGCTTTGTTTTTGTGCGGGTTTTTTGGTTGTTGTTGTTTTTGTTATTTGTTGTTGTTTTGTTTTTCAAAATGCTCTTTTTGAGCCACACATTGTGGCTCTGTCAGATTTCTCATCTCTAGCTCTCTCACATTTTTCTGTTTGTCCTTCTTTTTCTGGAGTTAGTTCAAAGCATCTGTCTGTGCTGGAGGGATTGGAGTCTGTGAAATGATAGACAGCTTAGTGTTGCACCTGCTTTCAAAGATACAGTTCCTCATACACAGAAAGACTATAAATTTCCACGAAGAACCCTTTGTGAATTGTTAGGATCTAGACTGTTGATCTAGACTGTTAGCTCTTACACTGTTGGTTTACTAGAGTAGGCTGAGCTAATTGACTTGGAATAGGCATTACTATTGTCTCAAACAGAAAAGTAAAGCAATTGTAGTCATATGTGAGTGTGTGTGCTGTGTAGACTCATGGGTCTGCACACTTGGCATTGCAGCTAATTACACTGTTTTCAGTAGGGTAGTATGTGGAGTTCCACTGGACACAGTCACTGGGAATGTGGTAGTAGCTTGGGTATTTTAATGTTGGTCCAA